>NC_141012.1:44212513-44455510 GCF_052327205.1 Somniosus microcephalus | reverse complement strand
GGAGAGAGAGGGGGAAGGAGAGAGAGAGAGGGGGAAGGAGAGAGAGAGAGGGAAGGAGAGAGAGGGGGAAGGAGAGAGGGAGGGGGAAGGAGAGAGGGAGGGGGAAGGAGAGAGGGAGGGGGAAGGAGAGAGGAGGGGGAAGGAGAGAGGGAGGGGGAAGGAGAGAGGGAGGGGGAAGGAGAGAGGGAGGGGGAAGGAGAGAGGGAGGGGGAAGGAGAGAGGGAGGGGGAAGGAGAGAGGGAGGGGGAAGGAGAGAGGGAGGGGGAAGGAGAGAGGGAGGGGGAAGGAGAGAGGAGGGGGAAGGAGAGAGGGAGGGGGAAGGAGAGAGGGAGGGGGAAGGAGAGAGGGAGGGGGAAGGAGAGAGGGAGGGGGAAGGAGAGAGGGAGGGGGAAGGAGAGAGGGAGGGGGAAGGAGAGAGGGAGGGGGAAGGAGAGAGGGAGGGGGAAGGAGAGAGGGAGGGGGAAGGAGAGAGGGAGGGGGAAGGAGAGAGGGAGGGGGAAGGAGAGAGGGAGGGGGAAGGAGAGGGGGAGGGGGAAGGAGAGAGGGAGGGGGAAGGAGAGAGGGAGGGGGAAGGAGAGAGGGAGGGGGAAGGAGAGAGGGAGGGGGAAGGAGAGAGGGAGGGGGAAGGAGAGAGGGAGGGGGAAGGAGAGAGGGAGGGGGAAGGAGAGAGGGAGGGGGAAGGAGAGAGGGAGGGGGAAGGAGAGAGGGAGGGGGAAGGAGAGAGGGAGGGGGAAGGAGAGAGGGAGGGGGAAGGAGAGAGGGAGGGGGAAGGAGAGAGGGAGGGGGAAGGAGAGAGGAGGGGGGAAGGAGAGAGGGAGGGGGAAGGAGAGAGGGAGGGGGAAGGAGAGAGGGAGGGGGAAGGAGAGAGGGAGGGGGAAGGAGAGAGGGAGGGGGAAGGAGAGAGGGAGGGGGAAGGAGAGAGGGAGGGGGAAGGAGAGAGGGAGGGGGAAGGAGAGAGGGAGGGGGAAGGAGAGAGGGAGGGGGAAGGAGAGAGGGAGGGGGAAGGAGAGAGGGAGGGGGAAGGAGAGAGAGGGGGAAGGAGAGAGAGGGGGAAGGAGAGAGAGGGGGAAGGAGAGAGAGGGGGAAGGAGAGAGAGGGGGAAGGAGAGAGAGACGGAAGGAGAGAGAGGGGCGGAAGGAGAGAGAGAGAGAGAGAGAGAGAGAGAGAGAGGGAAGGAGAGAGAGACAGAAAGGCCTTGGTGACCTGGAGCCCCCATGCGCCACCGCTCAGCTGCTCGCTTCCCTCTCCCCCGGGCTCTCGGGCCGTGCGGTTGATACCGCGGGGAAGGGGTAGGCAGTTTATCTTGCGCTCACCTGCTCGCTTCCCTCTCCCCCGGGATCTCGGGTGTTTGATGGGACAGTAGAGGGAGCTTTACTCGGTATCTAACCTGTGCTGTCGCTGCCCTGGGCGTGTTTGATGGGGCAATGCAGAGGGAGCTTTACTCTGTATCTAACCCAGGCCCTGCCCACACACGCCATGAAACGCCCCCCGTGACGCACCGCGCTTCCCCCGTAGGATTGGTCAACCATCACGTCACTCAACGCTAATGATCGGATTTAGTCCGGTTTTTGAACATTTAAAAAAAGTAAATACGTCTTGACACTCCCCTGATTGGTCAACCGCTAATGAGGTTGGCAATTCACCTCACTGTTTCTCTCAACAACAACAAAACCCCCCCTACCACTCCTAGTCGTCTGAGATGCCAATGTTTGTGTCAAAGGCTACCAGATTTGGAAATTGAACAAATGTGGATGAAACTTCAAATGAAAGGGGGGGAAAAAAACACCTTGGGCTTGTTTCAGACACTACTTCAGATTTTTGAAGGAGAAAGCCATTAAAAAAAAAGTGCATTATTATTGGAGAAGAAAAGTGACAGTTAATTCCAAAAATAAAAATGCAAAGCGGAGAGAGCTTCATTAAGCTGCCACAGGAAAGATGGCGGCGGTTTGCCAACGGCCAGCCATTGGGGCGGGGAAGGCGGGAAATAGCAAGAGCGCGAGTGGGCGGCGCAAGAGAAACAGGGAGCGTGCCAGAGTTTGAAATCAAACAAAAACCGTTGGAGAAAGCACGTGATCACTTTCGCCCGCCCGCTCCCTCCCTCCCCGGGCTGGGACACTGAGAGCGGACCGAGTAGGGTGATACCCGGGCGGGACACTGAGCTGAGCCCCAGGACCGGGCCGAGGGGGGGAAAGGCAGAGTCCCCGGCCCGCGGCCGCAAATGGAGCTGAGCCCCGGGACCGGGCCGAGGGGGGGGAAAGGCAGAGTCCCCGGCCCGCGGCCGCAAACGGAGCCGAGCCCCGGGACCGGGGCGGGGGGGAAAGCCCGAGTCCCCGGCCGCAAACGGAGCCGAGCCCCGGGACCGGGCCGAGGGGGGGGGAAAAAGCCCGAGCCCCGGGACCGGGCCGAGGGGGCGGGAGGGAAAGCCCGAGTCCCTGGCCGCAAACGGAGCCGAGCCCCGGGACCGGGCCGAGGGGGGGAAAGCCCGAGTCCCCGGCTGGGGCCTCCAGCTCCACAAGGTGGGGAGGCCTTCCCTGGAAGACAACTGAGTTCCTTCATACTTGAAATGGATCACTTCATTTCTAACTGTTCCTAAATACTCTTTAAAACTGAATTAATTTGTTCTTTTCCTTAGTTCCCTGTATTAAAGTTCAGATTTTTAAGCACCCCATAGCTAAGACGACAACTGCACTACATGATCTGGCATTAAACCATATAGAACAGGAAGGTGGCAGCTGTTAAAATGTGAATAAAAGTAAAAGCTGAGGTAAAGATGGCCGAATTAACGGTAGTTTGAAAGATTAGGCCCCGCCCCCACACGCCATGAAACGCCCCCGTGACGCAGCGCGCCCCCCCCGTAGGATTGGTCAACTTTCACGTCACTCAACGCTAATGAGCAGTAGGATTGGTCAACCGCTAATGAGCGGAATTTTGCCGTTTTTTTAAACGTTTTTTGTATACTGTCCGAACAATTTTTGTCTGACCAAACAGTAAATACGCCTATGACACTCCCCTAATCATAAGCTTTCGAGAGACAGACACTCACTTTTATATATATATATATGTACTAGATAGATAGAAGATGTATTCAGCTATAAACAGCTCCTGTGTTTTAATTTAGTGCCTTAGCCTTGGCATTCAGTTGGTAGAGGGCCTTCATTATCTCACATTGTCCTGACTACCTGAAGTTATTACACATTAAGACTGCCAGTAGTTCCAGCGAAACACTCATCTCCCTGTGCTGACCAGTTTGGTCAGATTTTAGCTCATGCACTGACACTGAAACATACACTATTATACTAGTAAAGTTACCCAAACGTCAGAAATACTTATTATTGGAATATTAAGCCTAAGCCAGTAAAATAAGCCCTAAATTACAATATTAAATATATACACTTACACTTTGGTGTTCAATCTTTTTTATTTTAACTTTAATTTTGCTCCTTCTGTAACTAGTGTTCCATCTAGTTCAACCCTTAAGTCTTATTCCAAGTTTAAAACCTTTTACAGTCCCTCTTCTGCTTCCTTACTTCCACCATTCAGTTTGGAAGCAGGAACAACTTTGGGGAAAAAAGCCCAAGGCTGTTTTTTCAGCCAATGAAATGACAGAGTTCAAGATTGACATGCTGGTGTCATAAATGTGACGAGGTCAATGCTTGATGTGTTTTCCCTGTCAAGCAGGAAAGTCTTCCCTTCAGAAGAGCATGCTGAGGGGAATAAACTTGCCCAGAGAGAGTTAAAAACACCTGGTAAAAGTCATCTATTAATAATGTGGAAATTTCAAGAAGGTTGAGGTGCAAGATTCAAATGACCACCTCTCCTCCAAAAAGTCTTGTTCAGCCCAAAAAACCAAATGCTTTCAAAACATCAAAGGGAGAATTGCATGCACATTAAGCTTATGCATCCCAAATTCCTGTGTTTTTTCCCCAATATCCCATGATATATCAAATCTCAACGCTATAACTACAGACTGTCCACCGTGATGATTTTTGCTTGTTAAATGAGGGTGTAGACTCAGTCGAGCTTTGAAGGCTTGAGATTAGCCAAATTGTCCAGGGACTCAAAGGCTGTTTCAGGCACCCAGAAGCTTTGTGCAGTCACAAACTATTCCTTTATTCTCTTTGATACAAAAAATACCAGTAAACCAAGTGGGGAGGATGCGTATATGTGGGGTTAGAAAGTGTGGTGCTTGATGAGGCTCTTGTCTTCGACAGAGTTGGAAAGGCTAAATACAAATTAAAGGTACATAATTATAAAATATTTTTAATTTTACAGCAATGCAAACTGAAAGCTTTAAAAATGGCATTTTATATTGTGGCAATTTTATTTTGCTCATGAAGGTGAGGGATGTTCATGCTGGGGGGGGGGTACACTTTCCCATTTTGGGTATCCTGTGCCAGCATCAAGCACACAGAGGCATCACAGTTAAGTACAATGTAAAGCTCTCTACACCGCCCCAACACTGAGCCTCAGAAGCAATCCTATTTCCCCACAGCAACCATCCTTGTGGCCACTCAGTGAGACTCCCAATTTAGTGCTGCCATTCGCACGCACTCGCAAGTGTACGAGACTGCTCAAATTAATTTCATTTTGGATTCTTAGTCAGTGGACAGCAGACACCTTCAATCTTGGCTGAAGCAAAATACTGCAAATGCTGGAAATCTGAAATAAAGACAGAAAATGCTGGAAATACTCAGCAGGTCAGGCAGCATCTATAGAGCGAGAGAGAGAGAGAGAGAGAGAGGGTGAGTGTGAGTGAGTTAACATTTCAGGTTGATGATGAAAGGTCATCGACCTGAAACGTGAACTCTGTTTCTCTCTCCACAGATGCTGCCTGACCTGCTGAGTATTTCCAGCGTTTTCTGTTTTTACATCAATCTTGGCTGACTTTGAACCCAAGTTCCAGAGGTGATAAGCAGCATGCCGACCAGCTAAAATATGTCACATTTTTACATTTTGCTGCAAAAAGGTGCTGCCATTACATTATAGACGTGTCAAATAGTTTGAACACAAGAATAAGTCACAGTTTAGCTTTTGTCAAAATAATACTTACTGAACTCAGAGCAACTTTAGAGAGCAAAGAAGACAGAAGAACAATGTTAGTAAAAGCATATTTTCAAAGCAGAATGGTTCTCAGCAGTGTTAGACCCAGTCAGTTGGCCAGTGCTCAGCTGACATTCCAGTTAAATACTAGGACTCCAAATTGGACAGCTTGCCAATGTAGCAATAAAGTCTGGTGCAGTACTGGAGTTATATTCGTAGATGTCAATAGCACCGTTTGTAAATATAATGCAATATAGTCTGTACTAAGGTTTATAAAGACACTTAGAGCAGAAGAACATAACTAGACCAACGTGACTCCTTAAATTCAACACTAGATTCTTGAAAATTTGGTATGGGGGTCTCGGTTGATTCCTGGTGCTGGGATCGCAGATTTAACAGCAGTCCCCTGCGTTCTCATACCACTTCCACAGCACATTCCTGCCCGCCACACAAAGAAAAAGAGGCATCTTTTTACAACTGAATTCAGTGGTCTATTCTCCATCTTACGTGCAACAGAAACTCCTGCTGGTTTTGAGTTATGGAAATTATTTTTGGGGGGAAAATTACAGAATATTATCGTGAAAAACTACTCAGTGCTGCAATAGGCAGTGGGAACCCAAGGGCTGCTCACTCTGGAGACTGGTTAATGCTGCAATAGGCAGTGAAGACCCAAGGGCTGGATTTCCACACTGTCCTTGACCGCACATTTTGCAGCCAGGAGCGTGGACAGTTGACCTCTAGCAGGTGGCAGTGTTGGCGGCCATCTGGAACTGTAGGAAGCGGCTGATCTCCACTCAGTACCTCTCCATTGATGCCACACCAAAGACTGTACAAAGGTATTAGCGAGAACAAACATTCTGAATACTGTGTCACGGCACACAACCCCACCCTTCATTGTTATTTTCAACATCTGTAGTCATTTCAAAAATTGGCAACTGAAATCAGAAATATATCTCATAACTAAATACAAGGTTTAGAACAGAAATAAAAGGACAGTATATAACTAATATATACAGTTTGGCACTGGAAGACACTGCAGTGCTCAGCCAGTTCAACTTCCCCCGCCTACAACTGCGAGCTTGAGAGTCCCTCTAACCCCTCCCCAGGCTATCTCTTCCCAGTATTGTCCCCGTCAATACCCATCCCCTGCTGCTCTCGCTCCTCCCATTCCCACCATCCCCATACCACTCCCCTCACCCTTATATTATGAACCTGTCCATTATTTCAGGCTGACAAAGATCAGTAAGTATGTAATATACTCTCTTCATAAATAATTAATTTTACATCAGAGGCTGTGGCTTGGAGTAGGCAGTTTGTAATGGGGAGGGTTGGGGAAGAGTAGGGTTAGAGTTCAAATAGTTTATAAAAGGGAAGTGTGTTAAGGCTTGGTAATTTATTAAAGTAGGACAAAAAGGGTTAGAGTTAGGTTAAGGCTAGAGTTTGGTATTTTATAAAAGGAGGGACAGAGGTTATTGATTGGATTAGGATTGGGTTAGGGTTGGATTAATGTTTACACTGGATTAGAGTTTATATAGGGGTCACCCAAAACTCTGCTGCCTGTGTTCCAACTCGCACCAAGTCCCGTTCACCCATCACCCGCGCTCGCTGACCTATATTGGCTCCCGGTTAAGCAACGCCTCGATTTTTTAATTCTCATCCTGGTTTTCAAATCCCTCCATGGCCTCGCCCCTCCCTATCTCTGCAATCTCCTTCAACCCCACAAACCCCGCCCCCCCCCCCCCCCGGGGAGATATCTGCGCTCCTCTAATTCTGCCCTCTTGAGCAGCCCTGATTATCATCGCTCAACCATTGGTGGCTGTGATTTTAGCTGGCTTTGGAATTCCCTCCTCAACCTCTCCGCCTCTCTACCTCCGTGAAGACGCTCCTTAAAACCTACCACTTTGACAAAGCCTTTGGTCATCTGCCCTAATTTCTTATACGGCTGAGTGTAATTTTTTTGTCTTGTATCACTCCTGTGGAGCGCCTGGAGACATTTTACTACATTAAAAGCGCTATATAAATACAAGTTGTTGCTGTTAGGGGAAACTAGGATTTAGGTTAGATTGTTAGTAAGTGGGATGGGGAGGTTTATGGTCGATCAGAATTAGGGATGTGTTTGGGTGGATTAAGCTTAGGGCCAGGGTTTGTTCTGGTTACGGTAGGGTAAGATTTTATAAAAAGGGGGGTGGATGGAGAGTGTTAAGATTGGATTAGGGTTAGGTTAAAGTTAAGGAAAGGTAGTTTTTAAAGAGGACTGGCAGGGTTAGGGTTGAGTTAAGGTTAAATGCTCGGGTTGTCTTAAGATTAAGGTCAAGGTTGGGTGGTGGTAGTAGTTTTCTAGCTGTGTCAGAAAGCAGAGCAAGACTGCAGGAAAGTAAACACAGGATCAGGGGCTGCAGGAGTCTGTACCTCCGCTGTGTCGTGTTGGATCGTGGATTACCACGCCAAAATTAGTGCCGCTCTTATCCTCGACTGCTGTTTGTTTGGGAACTCCGACTGGTTGTGACGGCGTCTGAGAGTTTTTCAAGGTGGAGGATCGCCCTGTTTGGGAGGGGAATAAAATCAATGTCATGTCCGAGCAAAGAACATAAAGCATTTTTTCCAGCAAAATATTCACAGCACTGCTCACCCATGGCACCAAGGGGCCACCCTGTTCTACTCTCAATGCCAAGAGCGGTTTCCAATTGTTCTTATTCTTTCCCTCAAAGTTCAGATAAGGCAGTAGTCTCTGTAAAAATTGAGCCCTTTGATCTTCCTATTGATCTTTTATTACCTTTGTTAAAGGGACAGTATCGTGTTTATACGCAGACGAGGACGTGATACTATTGGTGGCGCAATGACCGCATTGGGTCACTGATCTGGCCTAGTGCTATGATTTTTAGTATTATGCTTTTCTTTTAATTAAAAAGATAATAATCTAAAGACACATTCAAAATGTTGCTGAGCAATAAATAAAGCACCAGCTATACCAGCAACTAACTACCAGCAACATAGGAAAAATGTTCATGCCATTGCTGGAGCAGGTTGCCTGAAAAAAAAAAGCATTGGTAGGTGACAGTCCTTTAAATTTATAAATAACCCAGCAAATCCAGATACATTTTAGTAGGGAATTACTATAAATAAATATTTCAATACAATGTTTACTGGCAGAGAAAAACTGATGGAAATATCACTGGCCTCTAACACCTGTTAAGTGAAAAAGATAACCCATCAGTATTAAAGAATCCACTACTGTTGTATCAGGGCAAACAGGGTTAATACCACAGAAACAAAAGTTTAGATTTTCTGATCAATGTTATTTTATCAGCAGTAATTGAGATCCTGCCAGCATTAAAATAATGCCAATTGAAAAATCAACGGCAGAATTGCAAAGAAACAGCATCTCAAGACAGTCTCCACTACACTCCACGGCCAACTAATCTTCAGACTGCTGCTTGTACCAAGTAGCAGTATTCTCATGTTCTACAACAGGGGTATTAACAAACTTTTTCATCTTTGTGGGCCATGCAGGTGCCTGGGGGGGCCAAATATAAAGTTTAAATCCCTGCTCCAATAAATTTACATATATCTCAAGTTGCCAATACATCTTGGTGTCCTACGTTACAGTGACCACACTTCATTGGCTGTAAAATGCTTCGAGATGTCCGGAGGGTTGAATATAAATGCAATATCTTTATAATTTAGGATTTATCTGTCAACGAGGCCTTTTCAAACTTCCAGGCCCATGAACTCCAACAGGACCAAGCAGCAAAGAAGAAATATAAGCACAAATAGGACTGAGTTGCCTGGGCTTTGAGGGTTTGACAACCCTATTGTAGGAAGTTTACAGGTTAACAGATAATCTCCATGTATGGATGCCTGCTGTTGCAGGTGTAGATGCATCACATGCTGCAAGTGTTTCTCAAGTTAACTGCTTATTTGCATCAAGTCTGTTTTGCTGACAAAATCATATTGATTTACTACAGTAAATTACCTAATTTGGGGATTGTAGAGTTGGGGTTGGAATTTTTAGTGTACTGAATAACGTGCTTGCCTCAAACTCCAGTGTGCAGAACTTTTAACTTGAAATGGATGTCACTGTCTCCATCCATCCCTGTTTGTTTGTCCCTATTGGGCCCAGTCTGTGTACCTCAGCCTGTCCGTCCCCACATTTGTGGCTCTATGAAGCTCTGTCTAGGTGATCTCCTGGGGTTGTGGCAGCAGCCAGTTGCTGGTAGGCTCCACATTGAGGTGGCACTCCTAGATTAACGGCTGTGATGTCATTACTGCAGGGTCATCGTGAAATTGTGTTTTGATCCCCGTTTGCTTCTAATTCCCAAGTGGTCATTCTTCAAGTATATGTCTAGACAGCGAGTGTTGGCAGGGAATTTGACCATTAAGGACATCCAAACGGAACCCAATCCTATCCTCACTCAACATCTAAACACGCACTTTCCAACAAGAGTCACTGGACAGCAATCAGATAGTGGATCCTGGATGATGTTTCCCAATTCAGAAGCAGAAGCCAATTATCGCAGCCTGTCACTACCATCGTTGAGATCAGCTAACAGCATGAATCGGAGATCGATTCTGGGACTTTCCTGGTCTGTGTGGCTCAGTATCACACCACACAGTACACTTACCCACTGAGTCATCGGGGATGCCCATCTCAGAAATCAGGAGTTACAAATGCAGCCCATGTAAAATGCAACTTGGCCCATGTACAGTGTGGGGTTGGCTTGTCATTTTGTACCTTTGCCAGTTCGGAATGTCAGCATGGCTGGCTGGCCTTCACCAGAAGCACTTCGTGCAACCATCAGTACTTCGTACAGACTAGAGGGTTCAAGCTCGGCGAGTTGCAGTTCATTCTCACTGCCAGGAACCCGGATCGTGTGCCAGCTTCCCAACATAATCCCACGGTTGTCGAGCTAGAACGAAAACAAGTAGTTAGTGCCAAAAGTTCCTGCATCGTGCCTTGCAATCCCCAGCTCCGTTCTACTTTGCCTGACTTGCTCACATTCTCAAGCTCCTGCTGTACTCGTCTTCTTCCTCCAAAAGATATGGCTGACCTAGGCCCAGGCAGGCCTACGTTCTATTACTACTCCTTGGTCACCTGACAGGCGGCTTTGGACAAGAAACATCAATCCTCAATGATGCAGTATACTCAAAATTCCTAAAACTATCAGTATGGGCCATGCAACTAAATAAGTGAGCCCTGAGTACTTGAAGGGGCTCTGCTGGCTCAGTTTGGGGCATTGTCACCTCTACATCAGTAGTTTGTGCCCAATAAGGACATCCTAGTGCAATGTAGGGGGTAGGAGACGGGATGATAGAAAAATGCCCTTTCTGCATGGATGATAACAAGCCCATAACACTAATTATAGAGTCAGGAGTAATACTTATAGACCAGGTCTAGAATTCCTTGCAAAAAAAACTCCATTTCATTAGGCTGTCCCCTATCTACTTATCCTGCTTTGTGGGTCTCAATAAGAACATATTTCATCTCTTAAATTTACCTTTTTATACATACATTTGGAGTGTCATACTTCAATAAATTTTGGAAAAAAAAGAAAGCAATAATTTCATGCTGGTTTCTTCTGCCCCGGAGCAGGATATTTACAAGCATCTGCCATTCTACAAACTCCCCATACCAATACTAACAATTAGCCTCTAATTTACCTCAAGGTGAGCCAGCTAGATTCTGCGACCATAATGGGCCCAGGCAGGTGAAATGCCTCTGGCACTTTAGCAACAGAACAATATCTTGTATCTTACATGCTACAATGCTCCTAACCTTAGAAAACAGCACATCCTCTAATTTTTCCAAAGAGAGGTGCAAGGATTTGCAAGAGTGTTCCAGAGTGTGGACCAGACAGACCTGAAAGTTCTGCCACTAATGGTTGGGGAATGGAGGGGAAAGCAAAAAAGGTCAGAGTTAGAGGACCGAAAGCTATAGGAGGGGATGGAAAGCTGGAGGAGGTCACAAAGAGGGTGGGGCAAGTCTGTGGAGCGTTTTGAAGACTATTTTAAATGGAATGCATTGGATGACGGGGAGTCCACACAGGCTAAAGGATGGTAGTGAGCGGTGAGTAGGAATTAGTGCAGGATAGTACATGGGTGGCTGAGTTTTGTACAAGTTGGAGTTCAGGGTGGGTGGAAAATGGAAGTCCATAGGTGATAAAATTGTGGATAAAACTGGCGATGGGGCAGAGGTAGGGAAGGTGGTGGACAATGCTGTAGCAGTGAAAATAAGTCGTCTTGGTGATGGATAGGATGAAGGATTTGAAGCTCCACTTGGAGTTGAATGGGACACAAAGGTTTTGCACAATCTGCTTCAGCCTCAGTGAGGAGGGGGATGGAGTAAGTAGCAAGTAAGCAGAGATTATGGGTTTGGAGGGGTCTTCCCAATATTCAGTTGGAGGAAGTTATGACTCATCCATGACTTGATGTTGGACTGTTTGGAGGTCAACATGGGATTGAGTGGGGTGGTGGATAGGTAGAGCTGGGTATCATTGGCATATATATGGAAGTTGACCCTCATGTCTACAAGTGATGCCATTGACAGGCAGCATGCAGATGAGGGGCCAAGGATCTTTGAGGTGACAGTCTGGGGTGGAAAGCAAAGCTGTAGCTGAAGATGCGCTGGGTATGAGGAGTGGAACCAAGCATGGGCACTCCCACAGAGCTCGACAACATGGAGGAGGATGTCATAGTGAACTTTTATCAACTGTTGGGGAGAGGCTGAAAAACATCAAGAGCGACATCATGGTCAGAGTCACAGAGGATGCCAGTTGTGACTTGTCAGGTACAGTATAGTAAAATGCAGAGAAAGGCTCCCTTCTATCGTTACCCAACAATGTTCCTCAGTCAGAAAAGCACTGCCTACTGCACTGGTGTGGCATTTTTCCATTTACAGGAAACTGCGCTATCCGGCACCGACGGGACCGAGCTGTTGCCGTTCCCTCAAAACTGCCGGACACTCCAGCGCTAATGTTGAAAGATACGGAAGCTTCTGAGCTCCGTATCTGTCAGCAAACCCTACAGCTTGTAAACAGTCCAAGCGTCTCTGTAGCTTAGCAACAGCTTCAGCAGACCTTGCAGAGCTTGACTGTTGAGGAAAAAAGCAACGAGAAGAAAAAAACCTAATGAAAACGGCACCTGATTTTTGCCGGTGGCTCGAGCATTCCGGACAGTTAGCCTCCGGATAACACACAGTTTCCTGTACCACACCAATCATCCTTGGGCCTGCATGAGTGACGTGGCCGATTAATGCTAATGTGCTTTGCGCTGTAGGTACATGCCCATTCGGAACTGGATTGACACTGCCGAACTCACTTCACGTGAGAACTTTTATACCCATCAGACAGAAGAGACTTTCATCCCAATAGACGAAGTTGTATTTTGAACCCGGGCCTCAAGAAAACCCATCCAGTTTTTCCAGGTGTGTTTATGTATCAGCAACACCATACCTTGCGATACTTGACGAAGTAGGCATTGATGGGCGAGCCGCCATCTTTTCCCGCTCTCCAAATCAAATCATAGCTGTCTGGGTTGATGGTGTATGGAGCACTGAGAATGATGGGAGCATCGGGTGGAGAGGCAGCGTTAGTCTTCTGTGTTGGCATAGGGGCGATGGACTCTTTCGTTGGCTGCTGTTGTGGTAGCATGGTATCATAGCTGTAATCGTAGTCTACACTTTCATCACCTTCGTCGCTCTGAACAATATCTGAGCCTCTCGCTGGTGGTGTGGGTTCTTGGTCATCAACCCCAACCTTTGTTTCAAAGGGAACTGGTGGAAAAAAGAGAAAAATATATTGTAATTATTCTCAAAAGTATAGCCACTGTTGCCAATTGCAGGAAACCACAAGCACGCAGAGTGCTGGCTGCTTAACATTCTTTCTCTCCCCTCCCCCCACATTAAAATGCCATTAGTACAAAGTAGTAGGATTGCTATTCAGAGCCAGAGGAAACATGCTCCACGGTCCCCAGATGTTCAGCTCGCTGCCTCTTGCAAGAAAACCAACTAAAACTATCAGCGTTTCTCATTTAATTGAAGCCAGACTATGTTTGCTCTCGTTTATTTATTTAGGATACCACAGGCAGCAGCAGGATAGGGGAGGATGGGCCGCACTTGTTGAAACTGGCACGTCTCTCAATAACAAAGAAACTATCAATTCTATGGGGCTGCCAGCACCTCTCAGCTGATCATTTAGTGTTTATACTTGAGCATCCAGTTGCAATCATGCTTAACCCTGGAGGTGCTGGGTTTGTACTACGCTTGGGATGTTTTTACTACGCTAAAGGTACTATATAAATGCAAGTTGTTGTTGTACTAGGTCGCAAACTCGAGCTGGAGCGGTCATATAAGTGAGATAGTGCTAATGGCTCCAGAGATCAGGACCTTCCTCATGAGACCGATGTCCAAAGAACTTCCAAAGGCAAAGCACTGTTGGTTTCCAGTGGCACCATTTGGTTTCTGCTGAGCCCACCTACATATCCTTGCACTGTTGATTTTACACTGCCAACCCGTACACAGACCTCGTGGATAGTCTGATGCCAGAGAATTATTGCAATTGTAACTCGAGAGACTGTGCACGGGCTATCTGGGACACACTCGGTTGTTTTGGTGTTGCAATGAATGTGGTCCCGCAGTATAAACGTGGTATCAGTTGATGCAACTAAGCTATGCACGTCTGGCATCAATTCCGGATGAATGTGCGCTTCATGTGGCACTCGCCAATTAACAGCCCTCGTGTTAATGAGAAGAAGTTTCATTTTAAAAGGGCGTGTTGGTGAAGTTTGGGGTCTCCAGCTCCTGCTCTGTGAACTCCTGTTTCAACGTTGCCATGCTGGCAGTCAGGGAGCATTCATGCTGCAGCAGGTGGCAAACAAACTTCTGACACATCCTTGATTTTTATTTCAGTGTAAACAGGAGATGGTACAACAATGCAACCATGTCACTGATCAGATCATTGCTGTACACATACCAAACAAACTAAGTGACAGGTTAGAAAGCAACCATGCCCCATTTAGAGGGATTATTTGGCCAGATACCATTCTGATCTGGTATAGACCTGCAACTTTGAACTTTTGTGGTTGTTGGGATGAGACATGTCTATACAGGGCAATGGAACACTTCCAACTCTTTGCACCCAGTGTCAACATCAAGGTACAGCATGGATTCGATGTAGATAAAGCTCCCTCTATACTGTCCCATAAAGCAATCACGAGAACCAAGGCTTATACCCGGCTGATGACAAAGATTAGGCTTTGTCCAGGTGATACAGCCTGTAAGCTATTAGTACACAACATTATTTATTCTCAAAATTGTAGGCAAGGTGATCATAAATGGATAATTGGTTATTCACTGCAACTGTTGCACAAGTTTGTTAGATGGAAAGTTACATTCTACTAGTGCGAGACTGTCAAGTTCCCCCCTCTGCTCCGTATAGTTATTTCCCTTCGGTAACCATGTCACAGGATAGAACTAATGTGCAAGACTCTGGAGACAACTGCAGATTCTTTAACTCGAAAATAGTTTTTTTTTGCAAAAACAGTTTTCATTGCAGTTCCAAGAACACCCAAGCAGCTGCTACCCTCACATGCATGTGCACACGTACCCACACATGCAACCATATATACTCACACGCACACTCCCCTCAGGTCACGCTGCTTTGTTCTGGGAGTCTATCTAAAAACTACAGTTCCCAATATCCATTGCAGACTCAATGCCAGAAACTTGTATACAAGAAACATGCTGGCTCAGTCACCCAAACAGCAACATTTGTTATTTTCAAATAACACATTAATTGGCAAAATTAGACAGAATGTGTCAATTTGCAGGAATCCTTGAACTTCATCAACATGGATGGCCATGTTCAGAGGAATACAATATCATCCTCCCCAGGAAATACAGCAAGTCCCAACCCAAGCAGCTTATCGTGATGCTTAAGTTCTGGATCCCACAACCACAGAGTCTTATTCATGACACATATTTTACAGCCTCTCGTGTCTCCTCAGAGACATGGAACAAAACCAATTAGACCCCAACTGAAAAGACTAGGTACAATCTAATCTCATGGCTCAAGTCAGCTGTTAAGAGGCAAATTGAGAGTGGACAATGAGCAGGGCGAAGAGACAGTGGGTGGTTGGGCGGGGGGTTGGGGGCGCGGAGGGGGAAAGAGAGAGAGAAGAGGGAATCACTTGACGCTCACTTCTCCACCCTTCCTTGTATATGTGGAGTGGAGGGGGAACATGATGCACTGACGATTTGTTCGACGTGGTGTCGTCACTGGGAATGTTTAATACACAAGGAAAAATCTCACCTAAAAACCAATAGATTGTATTGTGATGTGCTTCATGTGACATTCTTGATCACCACCTCAAACTGCTTCTACCAATGATACCAGTACTTTGCTCTGGTATTGAACCATCTCAAAATGTGCTCTCTAGATACATTCCAAGGTTAGAGGGGTCAAATCTATAATTGCATCACTGGGTGTTTTTTTTTAGTTCAAAATTTATATATCACCTTGTGCTGTTGAAACAGTACTTCAGAATTAAACAGCTTAAGTGAAGTGACCACTGTATGTCGGACGGGTTGCACCTGAACAGGACAAATATCCTTGCGGGGAGGTTTGCTAGCACTGTTCGGGGGGGTTTAAACTAACTTGGCAGGGGGATGGGATACAGAGTGGAGCGAAAATAGGGGGTGATGTACAGCCAAATATAGAGGAAAAAACAAGTCAGACTGGAAGGCAGAGCAAATATGTAACGGCACAAGGGAGTAGGGCAAGGCTGAATGGCATTTATTTTAATGCAAGGAGTCTTACAAATAAGGTGGATGAACTGAAGTTATTGATGTACACATGGAAGTATGATATTGTTGCTATCACGGAGACATGGTTGAGGGAGGGGCAAGACTGGCAGTTCAATATTCCAGGGTATAGAATCTTCAGGCGAGACGGGGGGGGGGGGGGGGGGGGGGGTAAAAAGGAGGGGGTGTCGCATTATTAATTAAGGAGTCAATTACTGCTGTAAGGAGGGATGATATATTAACAGGTTCCTCTAATGAGGCCATATGGGTTGAACTTAAAAACAAAAAGGGGGCTAGCACTTTGCTGGGAGTGTACTATAGGCCCCCAAACAGTCAGGGGGAGATAGAGGAACAGATATGTAGGCAAATCTCAGAAGTGTGCAAATAATAGGGTAATAATAGTGGGGGATTTCAACTACCCCAATATTAACTGGGACAGTCAGAGTGTGAAAGGCTTAGAGGGTGCAGAATTCTTAAAGTGCATCCAGGAGAGCTTTTTGAGCCAGCATGTAGAAAGTCCTATAATTCGGCGAGATTTAAGGTAGTCATGGAAAAGGACAAGGATGGACCGGAAATAAAGGTTTTAAATTGGGGGAAGGCCGATTTTAATATGTTAAGGCAGGATCTGGCCAACGTGGACTGGGATCAGCTACTTGAAGGAAAATCCACATCGGAGCAATGGGAGTCTTTCAGAAAGGAAATTGAGAGAGTACAATGGCAACATGTTCCCATAAAGGTCAAGGGTGGGGCAAACAAGCCCAGGGAACCTTGGATGTCAAGGGATATACAAGAATGGATTAGGAAAAAAAGGGGGGCTTTTGGCAGATACAAAGGACTAAAGACAGAGGAAGCCCTAGAGGAGTATAAAAAGTGCAGGGGGATACTTAAAAAAGAAATTAGGAGAGCGAGGAGGGGCCATGAAATAACACTGGCAAGCAAAATAAAGGAAAATCCTAAGGTGTTTTATAAGTATATTAAGGGCAAGAGGATAACTAGGGAAAGAGTAGGGCCCATTAGGGACCAAAGTGGCAAGCTGTGTGTGGAGCCAGAAGATGTAGGTGGGGTTTTAAATGAATTTTTTGCATCTGTGTTCACTATGGAGAAGGACGATGTGGACATAGAAATCGGGCAGGGGGACTGTGATATACTTGAACATATTAGCATCGAGAGGGAGGAGGTACTAGCGGTTTTAGCAGGCTTAAAAGTGGATAAATCCCCAGGCCCGGACGAGATGTATCCCAGGCTACTATGTGAGGCAAAGGAGGAGATTGCAGGGGCTCGGACACAAATTTTCAGAACCTCTCTGGCCACAGGGGATGTGCCAGAGGACTGGAGAAATGTAGTACCATTATTCAAGAAGGGTAGTAGGGATAAACCAGGGAATTACAGGCCAGTGAGCCTAACATCAGTGGTAGGGAAATTATTGGAAAAAATTCTGAGGGACAGAATTAGTCTCCACTTGGAGAGGCATGGATTAATTAGGGATAGCCAGCATGGCTTTGTCAAGGGAAGATCATGTCTGACCAATTTGATTGAATTTTGAGAGGGGGTGACTAGGTGTGTGGATGAGGGTAGTGCAGTGGATGTGGTTTACATGGATTTCAGTAAGGCTTTTGATAAAGTCTCGCATAGGAGACTGGTCAGGAAGGTAAGAGCCCATGGGATCCAGGGTGCCTTGGCACATTGGATCCAAAACTGGCTTAGTGGCAGAAGGCAGAGGATGATGGTGGAAGGTTGTTTTTGTGACTGGAAGCCTGTGTCCAGTGGGGTACCACAGGGATCGGTGCTGGGTCCCTTGCTGTTTGTGGTCTACATTAATGATTTGGATGTGAATGTAAAAGGTATGATCAGTAAGTTCGCAGATGACACGAAAATTGGTGGGGTGGTAAATAGCGAGGAGGGAAGCCTCAGGCTACAGGACGATATAGATGGGCTGGTCAGATGGGCGGAACAGTGGCAAATGGAATTTAACCCTGAAAAGTGTGAGGTGATGCATTTTGGACGGACTAACAAGGCAAGGGAATACACAATGAATGGTAAGACCCTAGGAAAGACAGAGGATCAGAGGGACCTTGGTGTGCATGTACATAGATCCCTGAAGGCAGCAGAACAGGTGGATAAAGTGGTTAAAAAGGCATATGGGATACTTGCCTTCATTAGCCGAGGCATAGAATATAAGAGCAAGGAGGTTATGATGGAGCTGTACAAAACACTGGTAAGGCCACAGCTGGAGTACTGTGTGCAGTTCTGGTCGCCACACTATAGGAAGGATGTGATTGCTTTGGAGAGGGTGCAGAGGAGATTTACCAGGATGTTACCTGGGCTGGAGCGCTTCAGCTATGAAGACTGGACAGGCTGGGGTTGTTTTCCTTGGAGCAGAGAAGGCTGAGGGGGGACCTGATTGAGGTGTACAAAATTATGAGGGGCATAGATAGGGTAGATAGAAAGGAACTTTTCCCCTTAGTAGAGGGGTCAATAACAAGGGGGCATAGATTCAAGGTAAGGGGCAGGAGGTTTAGAGGGGATTTGAGGAAAAACTTTTTCACTCAGAGGGTGGTTGGAATCTGGAACTCACTGCCTGAAAGGGCGGTAAAGGCAGGAACCCTCACAACATTCAAGAAGCATTTGGATGAGCACTTGAAATGCCATAGCTTACAAGGCTACGGACCAAATGCTGGAAAATGGGATTAGACAGGGCTTGATGGCCGGCGCGGACGCGATGGGCCGAAGGGCCTCTTTCTGTGCTGTATAACTCTATGACTCTGCGTTAGCAACACCCCATAAACTACAACCACTGGTGGCTGAGGGAGATATAGTGGCCAAGACACTAGGAGAGCTCTCTGCTCTTCTTTGAATAGTGCCATGAGATCTTTCAACAGGCAGACAGCGTCTCGGTTTAACGTTTCTATAGGTATATAAAAAGGAAAAGATTATATAAAGTAAATGTGGGTCCCTTACAGACTGAAACAGGAGGAATTATATTGGGGAATAAGGAAATGGCAAAGAAATTAAACAAATATTTTGTGTCTGTCTTCACGGAAGAAGACGCAAAAAACTTCCCGGCAATAGTAGAGAACCAAGGGTCTCGTGAGAATGAGGAACTGAAAGAAATTAGTATTAGCAAAAAAAAAATAGTACTGGAGAAATTAATGGGACTGAAAGCCGATAAAATCCCCTGAACCCGATGGCCTACATCCTAGAGTTTTGAAAGAGGTGGCTATAGAGATAGTGGATGCATTGGTTGTCATTTTCCAAAATTCCAGAGATTCTAGAACGGTTCCCGCGGATTGGAAGGTAGCAAATGTAACCCCACTATTTAAGAAAGGAGGGAGAGAGAAAACGGGGAATTACAGACCAGTTAGCCTGACATCAGTAGTAGGGAAAATGCTAGAATCTATGACTAAGGACGTGGTGACAGGGCACTGAGAAAATAATTAAAATACCAGAAAGTGCTGGAAACACTCAGGTCAGGCAGCGCCGTGGAGAGAGAGACCGAGTCAACGTGACCCTTCGTCAGAGCTGGAAAAAGTTAGAGAAGCAACAGATTTTTAAGCAAGTGTAGGGGCAGGGAAAGGGAGGAAAGGAAGGGAAGGTCTGTGATAGGCTGGAAGACGAGATTAAAAGACAAAAGGGATGATGGTGCAAGGCAAAAGGAGATGGTAATGGGACAAGTTAAGAAACAAAAGGTGACTCTAGATGAGGTGTAAATGGCACTGGCAGAATCAACAGCTGCCATGTGAGAAAATAATAAAATAATATAGGGGCCGAGGTTATGGTCTGAAACTGTTGAACTCTGTCGAGTCCAGAAGGCTGTAAAGTGTCTAATCGAAAGATGAGGTGCTGTTCCTCGAGCTTACGTTGAGCTTCATTGAACAGTGCAAGAGGCCGAAGACGGAGAGATCAGAGTGGGAGTGGAGCGGAGAATTAAAGTGACAGGCGACCGGAAGCTCGGGGGCACGCTTCTGGACTGAACGGAGGTGTTCCACAAAGTGGTCACCCAATCTGTGTTTGGTCTCCCCAATGTAGAGGAGACCGCACCGTGAGCAGCGAATACTGTACACTAAATTGCAAGAAGTACAAGTAAATCGCTGTTTCACCTGGAAGGAGTGTTTGGGGCCCTGGACAGTGGGAAGGAAGGAGGTAAAAGGGCAGGTGTTGCATCTCCTGCCCTTGCACGGGAAGGTGCCATGGGAAGGGGAAAGAGTGTTGGGGGTGATAGAGGAGTGGACCAGGGTGTTGCAGAGGAAGCAGTCCCTTTGGAATGCTGAAAGGGGTGGGATGGGGAAGATGTGTTTGGTGCTGGGGTCACGCTGGAGGTGGCAGAAATGGTGGAGGATGATCCATTGAATGTGGCGGCTGGTGGGGTGAAAGGTGAGGACAAGAGGAACCCTATTGTGGTTCTGGGAGGGAAGGGAAGGGGCGAGAGCAGAAGTGCGGGAAATGGAACGGACATGGTCGAGGGCCGTGTCAACCACGGTAGAGGGGAATCTTCGGTTGAGGAAAAAGGAAGACATATCGGAAGTACTAATATGGAAGGTGGCATCGTCAGAACAGATGCAGTGGAGACGGAGCATGGAAGAGTCCTTATAGGAAGCGGGGTATTTGTTATTTCAGATTTCCAGCATCCGCAGTATTTTGCTTTTGACTTAGAAAATAATAGGATTGGGCAGAGTCAACACGGATTTATGAAAGGGAAATCGTGTTTGGCGAATCTGTTAAGAGTTTTTTGAGGTTGTAACTAACAATAGATAAGGGGGAACCAGTGGGTGTGGTGTATTTGGATTTTCAGAAGGCATTTGATAAGGTGTCACGGAAGAGGTTATTAAACAAAATTAGGGCTCATGGGACTGGGGGTAATACACTAGCATGGACTGAGGCTTGGTTAACGGACAGAAGGGCAGCACGGTGGCATAGTGGTTAGCACTGTTGCCTCACAGCGCCAGGGACCCGGGTTCGAATCCGGCCTCGGGCGACTGTCTGTGTGGAGTTTGCACATTCTCCCCGTGTTTGCGTGGGTTTCCTCCGGGTGCTCCGGTTTCCTCCCACAGTCCAAAGATGTGCAAGTTAGGTTGATTGGCTATGATAAATTGACCCTTAGTGTTAGGGGGATTAAATACGTGGGGTTACAGGATAGGGTGGGATATGTGTTGGTGTAGGGGTTACAGGGATCGGGTGGGATATGTGTCGGTGCAGGCTCGATGGGCCGAAATGGCCTCTATCTGCACTGTGGGGTTTCTGTGATTCTGTGAAAACAGAGAGTAGGAATAAACGGGTCATTTTTGGGTTGGCAGGCTGTAACTAGTGGGGTACCGCAAGGATCAGTGCTTGGGCCTCAGCTATTCACAATCTATATCAATGATTTGGATGAGGGGACCAAATATAGTATCTCCAAGTTTGCTGACGATACAAAGCTGGGTGGGAATGTAAGTTGTGAGGAGGATGCAAAGAGGCTGCAAGGGGATATAGACAGGCTGGATGAGTGGGCAAGAACATGGCAAATGGAATATAATGTAGAGAAATGTGAAGTTATCCACTTTGGTAGGAAAAATAGAAAAGCAGAGTATTTTTTAAATGTTGAGAGACTGGGAAATGTTGGTGTTCAGAGGGACCCGGGTGTCCTTGTATACGAATCACTGAAAGTTAACATGCAGGTACAGCAAGCAATTAGGAAAGCAAATGGTATGTTGGCCTTTATTACAAGAGGATTGGAGTATAAGAGTAAAGATGTCTTACTGTAATTATATAGGGCCCTGGTGAGACCACACCTGGAGTATTGTGTACAGTTTTGGTCTCTTTACCTAAGGAAGAATATACTTGCCATAGAGGGAGTGCAACAAAGGTTCACCAGACTGGTTCCTGGGATGGGGGATTGTCCTATGAGGAGAGATTGAGTAGACTAGGCCTATATTCTCTAGAGTTTAGAAGAATGAGAGGTGATCTCATTGAAACATACAAAATTCTGACAGGGCTTGACAGGGTAGATGCAGGGAGGATGTTTCCCCTGGCTGGGGAGTCTAGAACCAGGGGTCACAGTCTCAGAATAAGGGGTCGGCCATTTAGGACTGAGATGAGGAGAAATTTCTTACCCCAGAGGGCTGTGGAGGCTCAGTCGTTGAGTATATTCAAGATAGAGATCGCTAGATTTTTGGATATTAAGGGAATCAAGGGATATGGGGATAGTGCAGGAACGTGTAGTTGAGGTAGAAGATCAGCCATGATCTTATTGAATGGTGGAGCAGGCACGAGGGGCAAAATGGCCGACTCCTGCTCCTAATTCTTATGTTCCATCCAAAGGGCAGCAGTTCGTACAATACAGTGCTCCCTCAGTACGGCACTAGAATGCCAATCCGACTAGATTATGAACTCAAGTGCTGGTGCTTGTACGGTTCACAAGGGAGAGACTATGCTGCTAACTGAGCCAAGTGATTGCACAGGTAGACACACACACACCCTATTAAGCAGCATGCTAGTGGCAAGCAATGCCATTGTGCCACCTTTCATTAAGTACAGATTTTTTTTTTTTACTATTGATGACAATATAGTGCAAACAAATCACTTTACATGTATGTGTTCTGTGAAGGGTTTAAGTGAATGTGGAACAACCCAGCCCACAAGCTTCCTTGGAATCATGGTGTTGTTTTAGTGAAAGGGGCATGTAATTGGAATAAATGCAGTATTATTCAATGTTATTTTGTATAGATCAGCTTCAGCTGTAAGCTAGACTGTCACTCCCAATTTTTCACCAGGTTACAACGAACAGTGAAGTTTCTCAGCAAACAGTCTCTCCATTGTTTTATGCACTGAGTCAAGGCTGCAGCAGTGAGCTCACCAACGCCAAGGGGGACTGGTTGGTGCAGAGCCACACGGGTATACAGCTAAATCACTGTCCGTTCACCTCCAGGACTTGGGTTCCAATGCAGTCAGGAGAAGGGATGAAAGCCCCCTCCCATCGATATCTCCGGTATGGAGGAGGGGGAAATGGAGAAGGCAGAGTGCTGAGATGATAGGGATTCCAGAAGCCTCAAGGACACGCGTGGTTGCAGGCTTAGAGACCTATACATTTCAGCTGTCATTCTCAAGCTCATTAAGGATTAGAGCCAATTGCAATTTACATCGCTAGGAACGGAAATAACAGGTCGAGGCAGGAAGATGCACGTTTCTAACATTCAGGTGGAGATGTAATGTCAGTACAGAGTAGGGGGAGGGCAGAGCTCCAAAATCACAACAGATGAATTCCCCATTATACCTAAACATGTGTTGTTTTCTGATTTAAAGCAAGTGTTTCAATGACAACAGTCCAGCTCAATTAGGCCTAAAGTGGTCACCACGGAAACCATGATTGCCAAAGCAAAATAATGCAACATACATTCAGCAATTCACCCACATCTCCAATGACCAGTCTGCCACCAATCTCTTGCTTGATCGGAATCCATATCTTTCTAAAGGTTGTTGCAGTCACTTCCTTACACAACTTGTCAGCTACTATCCCGGTAACATGTCAGTAAAATATAAATCGAGACACTTTGGCATGACTAATGCTTGGGAGGCATCACCTCAAGTGATTACCACAATGTATGCCATCCTATGATCTGTATGGGCTCAGAAAGAGAAAATGAAGCTTACCAACTGAGAGGAAGGCCTCTGCTTGTACCGAACCCATTTTGTTGGAGGCCTCGCAGATGTATTGCCCAGAACTTTCCAGCGATGCCATGCGTATGTAAAGAGAACTCGATCCAGCCCTGGACATGGTGAGGTGAGGGGTATTGGAGCTTGTGCTGCCCACGCCAGATAGTTGAGAGTGCCGAGATTTCGACCGGAGAATGTGGGAAGGGTGGCTGGTGATTAGTCCGTGGCGATCAAACCAGCGGATGATAGGTGCCGGCTGGCCGGTGGCATTGCAGGTCAGTGTAACAAACTCCCCTTCAGTCACTCTCAAATTGGTGGGAGGGGAGATAATCACAGGTTTTGTGCCTCTGTCTGTAGAAGGGAATAAATCTGGAGTCACTCACTGAAATAAATGATTTTTGAATAAACACAAATTTCATACATTAGCCTTTGGAAAATTACTGCTCAACCCCGAAAGAAACTGAACTGGACCAGCCACAAATACTGTGGCAACAAGAGCAGGTCAGAGGCTAGGTATTCTGCAGCGAGTGTCTCACCTCCTGACTCCCCAAAGCCTTTCCACCATCTACAAGGCACAAGTAAGGAGTGTGATGGAATACTCTCCACTTGCCTGGATGAGTGCAGTTCCAACAACACTCAAGAAGCTCAACACCATCCAGGACAAAGCAGTCCGCTTGATTGATTGGCACCCCATCCACCACCTTAAACATTCACTCCCTCCACCACCGGCGTACCGTGGCTGCAGTGTGTACCATCTACAAGATGCACTGCAACAAATTGCCAAGGCTTCTTCGGCAGCACCTCCCAAACCCGTAACCTCTACAACCTAGAAGGACAAGGGCAGCAGGCGCATGGGAACACCACCACCTCCAAGTCACACACCATCCTGACTTGGAAGTATATCGCCGTTTTGTCAAAATCCTGGAACTTCCTCCCTAACAGCACTGTGGGAGTACCTTCACCACACGGACTGCAGCGGTTCAAGAAAGTGGCTCACCACCACCTTCTCAAGGGCAATTAGGGATAGGTAATAAATGCTGGCCTTGCCAGCGACGCCCACATCTCATGAACGAATAAAAAAAACCCTGAAAGACCTGCCATTTAACACAATAATCCCACTACAGAAACAAGTTGCTGTTCCTTTTTGCCCAGTGCTCCCCAAATCTCCCTCGCCCTGATTTGGCACGCTGAGTAATCTCATATTACCTGTGGTCATTGGCTACACTTACCTCTGTTCCTTGTGCTACCTAGACCACAAACTGCCAATGCCACTCTCCTTACCCTCGTTGCCTGCAGATTTGGGGCACTCCCTCACTCATTTTAACCATACAACAAATCTCAGAAAAAGCTCCTGTACGTCTTGCAGTGTCAGTGACTATGTATTAATTGCACTTTTCTTCAATATCAAGTTGGAGTTGGGACACAGATAATGGACTCCCCTGCTTTCCCTTTGTAAATTTTCTTTTCACAACTTTCTCCCTTTTGTCGAGGTACTAATGGATGTGGTATCTCACCAAAGTGATTATTCGTTGTGTGAGAGCCTAGACAGTGACAGGGACAATTTGACCATGGTGGGACGGGACGGGAGACCAACGCCAAGTCCGATTCAAAAGGCCAGAGACTGACTTTCCAGTAGTAGCAGCAGAAACCCAGTGAATTTTCCCCCCCTACCTAAATCATGGACACCAAGGCCAATTGTAGCACTCCTTACTGTCATTCCAGCAGAGATGAACTAACTCAGCACAGACCGGGAATTGACCCTTGGACCTTTCTCGTCTGCGACTCAGTATTGTACAAGGCAGTGCATGCAATCGCACAGTCACTGGGTAAGCTCTATTTTCTCATTAACAAAGTGCATGAGGATGCATCAAAGACTTTACAAAGCAGGAGCAAAAGGCAAAAAGGGAAACAAAGGTGAGTTAGAGGTGGGAGCATAGTTGTAAGGCAATAACACCTTCCAGGGCTTTTAAAAGAAAGGCTTTTGGAGGTGGTGGCAGTTGGAGAGAAGGAAGTGCTGAAAATGAGTTTTTTTTGAAGAGGGGCTAATAATGGTGGTCTTGTAGGAGGTAGAAACAGTGCCAGCGGACAGGATCAACAAGCTTGCATTCACTGTTGTAATGTAGGCAAACACGTCAGTCAATTTGCAGATAGCAACACCTCACAAATCAACAAATGAATGAATAACCAGACAATGTTTTCTTCGGTGGTTGAGGCAAGAATGTTGGCCAGGACATCGGGAGAACTCCCTTCTCCTCTTCTAGGTGGATACCTCAGTATAATACCGAGGGAGTGCTGCATTGTTGGAGTTGCCATCAAACCGAGGCTCCATCCGCCTTTCTCAAGTTCAGAGTAGGGATTTAACCCACAACCTTTTGGGCAAGAGGTGGATGCTACCATCCGAGCCAAACTGACGAGTTGATAATGTCAGCTAGCTTGGGGCAGCAGAGGTAACGTTTCAGAACAACGCCAATTCAAATCTTGGCCAGATACCAGGTATGTACAGGACATCTCTTATGTGTTGCTGATCTAATGTGTGGAACTGTCATATATAGATTCTTATTTTAAAATAGGTTACGCAATTCAGACTGATAATAATGAGCTTGACGTCTGTGGTGAGAGAGGGTGGAAGAAACTTTCTCTGTTAAGCTGGTGTACCTGATTGGACCATGAGCCTAGCTGATGATTGCATAGAACCAATCCCATTTTCCACCATGCATTGATACATCCCAGCATCCTCAGCACCGAGTCCCACAATCTTCAGTCTGTTCCCAGAGACCAAGTGTCGAAGGTCGGCTTGGACAGTGGCTGCGTTGTGGTACCAGGTGATATTGGGCCACGGATTTCCGCGAGAATCGCAAGTTAAACGTGCCGTGGATCCCACGGACAGAGTCAGCTCTCGCAGCCCTTTGACGATGGTAGCAGGTTCTACAAAAAAGAAAGTAAAATAACTTTACATTCAAGTAGATTCTTCTAGCAGAAGTGCTGAATGGCAGGGCGTTGGTAACGTCTCAGTGTCCGGGTCTCAGTGTCAGTGAGTCTCTCTGTTGCACCACCCACACACTCTATACTGGCCTGCGCCTGTTCCTGTTCCTGTTCAGCCTGGCTGCTCAGCCCCTGATGCTGTGCACTTGCCATGCTGACAGTGCACCCACTTTTTCCACTCTGTAGGGTAGAAATCACAATTGGTGCTGTTCTTTTAACACTCACCTGCTGAGAGATATTTTACACGCAGGTGACCGTAATTTCTACCCTTGTATGTCAGATGGTAAATATAACCCGGGTGATTACAACCAACCTGTCGGACTTTGTAAACTGAAGCTCAATAAGACAGCCAACGGCACGACCCGCAGTGATTTGTCACAAGATGTTGCACCACAAAAATTACTTGCCTTACTTATTGGACAAATAAAAGTGGTCTGCATTGTTGGCACTCTGTGGGCCACAATGAATCCCTGTGATGACCCATCAGGATCCCATGACATATACATCCATGTAAACCAAGCCAGGGAATTAAATAGCTTTTAAAATCACATCTAAATGGGAAATCATCTCGTTCACTACTGTGTGTGACCCCCAAGTTGATAACTACAGGGGTTTTTAGTCAGTCAGCTTACTGTTGTATTTGGCTTCACCGTATTGCACTTACCCTTAAAGTAAAAACGAGGGCAATTTTTTCAAATTTGTGCATCCAACAAGGAACTGTGTGTGCCAGGAGCTCAAATCAAGAGTTCAGTTGCTCAACAGGTCAAATTCTGCAGAGTTCAGTACTGAGCCATGCAGGAAGCTTTCATCTGCAGTCTGTGCAAAGCCAGCCAGCGAAGGGCCTCAATGCCCCTATGGCAATATAAACCAGACAGATTTCAGCTCCCGATTGTCCTTCCAGGACCTCAGCTGGTATGGGGAAGTGGGGGAGGGGGATGGGGTGGTGAATGTTGGGCCCGGACAGGATCGGGCACAACTGTGATGCCAAATATCTTTCCGACACTCAACATCAGGACTCACACATGAAGAATGCCCACTTAAGACGAGGTATTGGAGGGGTTAGCTGGCACCAGTGGGCCCATACGCCAGTATAAGTCAGCACCCTCAGCAGAGGAGGGAGGAAATTGGAAAAGAGGAAAACAAAAAGATATAAATAAAAGGAACTCACTCACCATGAACAGTCACTGTGTAGCTTGCAGACACGGGCTCCCCCACTCCATTTTCAGCGATACACAAGTAGCTCCCAGCATCCATTGCTCCGGCTTGATCGACAACCAGATTACTGTGAAAGAGTTTCCACCTCTCATTCCTAGACACGTCGATACCATCTTTTAGCCATCGGACGCGCGGGGTTGGGACTCCACTTGCTACGCATTCCAGGATCAGAGGACTGTGCTGCATCACCGTTACATTCTGTGGGATTGTGGGGTAGAGGACGTGCGCAGGGTTGGTTGCAGAGCCTGTGGGGAAAGATGGAAGAAATCACATTGTGCAGTGTCCAACCACCTCGAAACATCTAGGCCAAGTAGTGCCTACACATCCCAACACTCACCATACAGCGGGCATACAAAGAAAGAAAGAGAATGCGCACACAAGAGAAATGGGAAGAATGTACGTGAGAAAACTGCTGCTGATAGGGCAATAAAATGGCTGGAGTGCAAACGAAGGAATGCTATAGAGAAAGCAAGAGCATAAGCAAGGGAAAGTAAAATGTTGGAGTATGAGTGAGGCAAAGTGAAAGAATGGGTGACTAAAAGGGAAAAAGAGTGCTGTGGAAAAAGAAAGCCAAAGACAACATGGGATAGAAAGTAAAAGAGCGTGCAGAGGAACATGAGTAAACAAGAAAATGGAATCGTGAGGGAATTTGAGAGAGAGAAACTAATGGAAAGGCTCTGGTACAAGTTGAGGGTAGATGTGAGTTAGGAGACAACTTTATAATGAAGCCTCCTTTCAGAAATCAGACTGAGGACAAGATCAGATAACATAGCTGTTTATTTGTCAGATGAATAATACAGTGAGATGTAACCATGCTAAAAAAACAACAAACAGTGATGAGTTAGAAAAACAAGATTTAGGCCCTCATTTCCCAAGGTTGCTTTCATCAGGCAAGCTTTAAGTGGTTTTTCAGACACACAGCTGGTTAGAGATTAACTCTGAGGAAGAACAAACTTCCGTCTGTTTGGCTTTTTAATCGCCCTTATAATTTGTCCATGTTTTCATCCGAGGAGTGGAGCAGATGTCATCCAGCACACAGGGATGGGACCGTGCTTGTTTCAGGGGTTGTGGGTGCCTGAGATTTGATTTGGGGGGGGGGGGGGGGGTGACACAGTGGGTGCCTGTTCACCTAAACATTAAATTTAAGCACGCATTTCAACATCATTTAAAAAGGTGACTGAGGAAGTGGATTCTGTAATTTATCTAATTTAATTTATAAATAGTGAAATGCTTGGATATCAAGCTGGGTAAAGAGCTTGGAACCAGACAAATTTACAGGTAAATAAAATGGAGTCACAGTCACACTTGTGGGAAAAGAGGACTTTGTGGTCTAGCCCTGGCAAACGAAGGCATGCAAGGAAGTGCCTGCGCAACGCTGGAGTCAGGGTACATGAATATTCAACAAGCCTCAATATGCAGGAAACATCACAGAGGGGTCAGCTCATGTGATGGATGAAAAACATTAACTCTTTAAAAATAAATGCCACAGACGAGGAAAACCCCATCTGTGCTGAGTTCAGCCAGGTTAACAGCAGAGGTGCTACAATTTGTCTTAGTGCCCCAACTGGTGGAAAATTTCACTCCTTATTGCGATTCAGAGTTGAAAAGTGCATGTGTAGGTGTTGGGGTGGACCGGATCAGGATGCGAGCCCCCCCACAGTTGAATAGCTTGATGCTCTGAGCCCGCGCGAAGAATGAACACTTGAGACATGTACTGGAGGGTACAAAACGTTCTGCAGCACGAGTCAGTGTCTCCAGGAGCATAGCCGGGAAAACTGGGAAAGGAATGTGCGGAATGCCAACATGCCATGTGACTGCAGCCCTTCGGTTCGGTTTTCCTCATCAAGGTGAGGGATGTCAGTGTTGTGGGTTGAAGACTCCATTAGGTTTTGCAGCCACTATCAGTACCAAGCATTCCCAAGTCAGCTTTAGTGCAGGTTAGAGAGAGCGCAAAAATCTCCCACCACTCAATAACATGCCTTACCCACAACTACCGAATAGCATCTCCCATTGCACCAACTTGACATTTATTTCTCACTCCAGCCATTATGGTCTTCGAATGAGACTGCCCATTTAATGCTTAATTATGGGTAGTTTTGTACTGTGTATTAAGACTGCTCCAACGTCATTACATGTAGAAGTTTGTAGCAAGCAGACAGAGACATATTCATCCCAGCAGTCTTGGCTGCATTCAAACCCATAATCCAAAGGTGAAAGGCTATGCACCACCTAGATTCCTTCCCACAATGGCGACAGCACCTACTATACCAAACAGTTCAATATCCTTAACCTTAACAGGGTGCTACAAGGGTCAAGGGGCACAGCAATCCCTTCAGCTGTCTGTATTGGCTGAATCAGCAATGGCAGAGACTGGGTACATTGTGAAAATACATCTGGGCTGCACACTTACGCCTAATCAGCAGCTTATGCCCCGTAGGCTCCATTTTCATTTCTTGCGTGACAGGATTGTACGCTGCACACTTGTAGGTTCCTTTGTCCTGCTGTGTGACATTGAGCACTTGCAAGTTTCCAGAGGGAAGGATCAGGTAGTTATCTGGAAAACAAGAGCAACGTTAAGGAAAATGATTGATGGAACCTGATTAGGGAGCTCCTGAAACTGCAAAGGGTCAGGGAACAGGGATGCCAGCTCAGGCCCATTGTATTCATAACGTGGCCCAGTTGGTTTCCCACAGACTTGTTCTGGGCCAAAATATCAAGTCCAAGTCCAGGCTTTTAGGAGAGCTGAGGCATTCCAGTAAAAACTTTAATGAAGGTGTTAAAAAGAAAATTCAGTGGATATATTTAATCGCGTTGTGAAATATGCAATTTTTAAAAATTGTTTCATTTTGTTTAATCCCTCACTTTAGAAATTTCAGTCAGAGGGGAAAAAATGACAAAAAAGTTCAGAAATCATTTTGAGCAATCTGTAATAACCCAATCACAAGGTAATATACCCTCACTATAAAACAGCAGTTGTTGCATATACACTGTATGACACCTTTAACATTGAAACGGTTCAGCACAGCACCCCTACACGAGTAACAGGTAACGCAAGGATTTGAGTTTTCAATGAAACGCATGTCCCACAAGTTTAATACATTAATAGACTAGGCGACTTCCAGTGGTGTTGCACCCAGGAAGCCAAGAGCAAGTGTAGGCTTCAGATAAAAGTGGGATTAAAGGGCAAGGGATAATTGGAGCAAGGCATGGCGACATAACTCAATCTCCAGTTTAAAGTCCCATATTCGGTCTTATTTTTATATAATATTTTTATTTTTGTATTAAAATTTATAGTTGAAGAGCAAGACTTAAAGCAATTTGGGAAGTAGAAAAGTAGAGTTAGTTGGAGCATAAGAATATCTATCCAGCACAGGCTGAAAAGCTGGAGATGCAAAAGTGAGATGCTTTGGAGCCACAAGTTTCCATAGGCAGCTTTCATTAGAAATGTGGACACAGGAATTTATAATGGAAACATCTTACATAAAAATGTGACAAAAACCACAGTAACAGGTAGCAAGATTCTGTACGTTGGAAGTGCTTACAAAATTTTTAATGTTTTATAAATGAATTACAAATAAGTAACACCTGAATTTATATACAGTAGCACCTTGTCATGTTAGAATAACATAACATAAGAAATAGGAGCAGGAGTAGGCCAATCGGCCCCTCGAGCCTGCTCCGCCATTCAATAAGATCATGGCTGATCTGATCCTAACCGCCAATCTACTATCACAGAACCATCTCCTGAATCTAACAGAATTAGACACCTGAAATAGGAGCAGGATCAGGCTACACGGCCCCTGGGCCCGCTCCGCTACCCACAGGGCCATGTCCAATCCGAACCTAGACTCATGTCCAAATTCCTGCCCGCTCCCCGTAACCCTTAATTCCCTTTACTTCTAGGAAACTGTCTATTTCTGTTTTAAATTTATGTAATGATGTAGCTTCTACAGCTTTTTGGGGCAGCATATTCCATGGACCTACCACCCTCTGAGTGAAGTAGTTCCTCCTCATCTCAGTTTTGAAAGAGCAGCCCCTTATTCTAAGACTATGCCCCCTAGTTCTAGTTTCGCCCATCATCGGGAACATCCTCCCCGCATCCACCCAATCCAACCCCTTCACAATCTTATATGTTTCAATAAGATCGCCTCTCATTCTTCTGAACTCCAATGAGTAGAGTCCCAATCTACTCAACCTCTCCTCATATGTCCATCCCCTCATCCCCGGGATTAACCGAGTGAACCTTCTTTGTACTGACTCGAGAGCAAGTATGTCCTTTCTTAAGTATGGACACCAAAACTGTATGCAGTATTCCAGGTGCGGTCTCACCAATACCTTGTACAACTGAAGCAATACCTCCCTATTTTTATATTCTATCCCCCTAGCAATGAAAGCCAACATTCCATTGGCCTTCTTAATCACTTGCTGCACCTGCATACTACCCTTTTGAGTTTCGTGCACCAGGACCCCCAGATCCCTTTGTACTTCAGTACTTTCCAGTTCCTTGCCATTAAGATAATAACTTGCTCTACGATTTTTCCTGCCGAAGTGCATTAACCTCACACTTTCCAGTATTGTATTCCATCTGCCAAATCTCTGCCCACTTACTTAGCCTGTCTATATCCCCTTGCAGGTTTTTTATGTCCTCCTCACTCACTACTTTCCCTCCCATCTTATCATCTGCAAACTTTGATATGTTACACTCGGTCCCCTCCTCCAAATCGTTAATATAGATTGTAAAGAGTTGGGGACCCAGCACTGACCCCTGCGGAACACCACTTGTTACTGATTGCCAGTCTGAGAATGAACCATTTATCCCAACTCTCTGCCTTCTGTTAGATAGCCAATCCTCGCCAGAATATTACCCCCAATCCCGTGATTTTTTATCTTAAGCAATAATCTTTTGTGTGGCACCTTGTCAAATGCCTTTTGGAAGTCTAAATACACTACGTCCACTGGTTCCCCTTTATCCACCCTATATGTTACTTCCTCAAAGAACTCCAGCAAATTTGTCAAACATGACTTCCCCTTCATAAAACCATGCTGACTTGGTCCTATTAAATTATGTTTATCCAAATGTCCTGTTACTGTCTCCTTAATAATGGACTCCAAAATTTTACCTACCACAGATGTTAGGCTAACCGGTCTATAGTTTCCAGCCTTCTGTCTACTGCCCTTTTTAAATAAGGGTGTTACATTAGCAGTTTTCCAGTCTGCCGGGACCTTTGCTGAGTCCAGGGAGTTTTGGAAAATTATTACCAATGCATCCACAATCCCTACTGCCACTTCCCTCAAGACACTAGGATGTAAGCCATCAGGTCCAGGTGATTTATCCACCTTGAGTCCCATTATTTTACTGAGTACCACTTCCTTAGTGATTTTGATTGTGTTTAGCTCCTCCCCCCCTATAGCCCCCTGTTTGTCCAGTGTTGGGATATTCTTAGTGTCCTCTACTGTAAAGACTGATACAAAATATTCATTGTGTTTTTGCCATCTCCATATTTCCACCATTAATTTCCCGGTCTCATCCTCTAAGGGACCAACATTTACTTTAGCCACCCTTTTTCTTTTTATACAACTATAAAAACTCTTACTATCTGTTTTTATATTTTTTGCTAATTTACTTTCATAATCTATCTTCCCTTTCTTAAATCAATCTTTTTGTTATTTTTTGCTGTCTTTTAAAGTTTTCCCAATCCTCTATCCTCCCACTAGATTTGGCTACCTTATATGCCCTTGTTTTTAGTCGAATACAGGTAGACTATCCTTTATCCGAAAACCTCGGGACCAGCCGTGTTTCGGTTTTCGGAAAATTTCGGAAGGTATTTTATAAGACTGGGAAATTTGTCGGGGGAGGGGTCGGCGGGGGTCGGGGTCGGCGGCGGGGGTCGGGGTCGTGCGCACGACTTACGCTGACCCTCTGCTCAGCGTAAGTCGTGCGCCACTCTGGTCATGTCGTGCGCACGACTTACGCTGAATGAAAAAACCTTCGGTTTTTAGAGGGTTTCGGTTTTCAGAAGTTCGGATAAAAGGTAGTCTACCTGTACTATCCTTAATTTCTTTACTTAGCCACGGATGGCTGTCTTTTCTTTTACACCCTTTTCTTCTCAGTGGAATATATATTTTTTTGGAAGTTGTAAAATAACTCCTTAAATGTATACCACTGATCATGTATCGTCTTACCCTTTAATCTATTTTCCCAATCCACTCTACTCAATTCCGCTCTCATACCTTCATAGTCTCCTTTATTCAAGCTTAGCACGCTTGTTTGAGATCCAACCTTCTCACCCTCTAATTGAATATGGAATTCCACCATGTTATGGTCACTCATTCCAAGGGGATCCTTTACTAGGACATTTTTAATTAATCCTGTCTTGTTACACAGGACCAGATCTAAGGTTGCTTGCCCCCTGGTCGGTTCAGTTACATACTGCTCAAGAAACCCATCCCTAATACACTCAATGAACTCATCCTCAAGGCAGCCCTGCCCATTTTGATTTGTCCAATTAATATGATAGTTAAAATCCCCCATAATTATAGATGTTCCCTTATTACAAGCCTCAACTATTTCCTGATTGATACTCCGTCCAACAGAGTTGCAACTGTTCGGAGGCCTATAGACTACGCCCACTAGTGTTTTTTCCCCTTATTATTCCTTACCTCCACCCAAACTGTTTCATTATCCTGATCTTTTGACCCAATATCATTTCTCTGTATTAGAGTGATTCCTTCCTTTATTAACATAGCCACCCCACCTCCCCTTCCTTCCTGATCGTTAAATAACCTGGTATGTTTAATTCCCAGGCATTGTCACCCTGCAGCCATGTTTCTGTAATGGCCACAAGATCATACCCATTAACTCGTCTATTTTGTTACGAATGCTACGTGCATTCAGATAGGGAACTTTCAAAGATGTTTTGTGACACTTAGTTCCTGCTTTTGCCCTTTTTATTACTTTACCTTTTACTCCATACCTTCTGCCCCTTCCTGACACGCTCTGGTTTTTAATTTCCCCACTGCTACCTAAGTCTATGACCTTCTCTGTTGTCATTTTTATTATTTGCTTTCTAGGAATCTCCCCCCCACTAGTTAGTTTAAAGCCCTCGCTACAGCCCTAGTTATATGATCCGCCAGGACTCTAGTCCCAGCACTGGCCAAGTGAAGCCCGTCCCAACGGAACAGCTCCCTCCTGCCCCAGTACTGGTGCCAGTGTCCCAGGAAGCAAAACCCATTTCTCCCACACCAGTCTTTGAGCCACGCATTTAACTCTCTAATTTTATTTGTCCTAGCCAAATTCGCTCGTGGCTCAGGTAATAATCCAGAGATTATTACCCTTGTGGTTCTGCTTTTTAATTTGGCCCCTAGCTGCTCATACTCCTTTAACAGAACCGGCTTCCTAGTCCTATCTACGTCGCTTGTACCAACATGGACCACGACAACTGGATCCACCCCCTCCCACTGCAAGTTTCTTTCCAGCCCAGAGGAGATGTCCTTAACCCTGGCACCGGGTAGGCAACACAGCCTTTGGGACTCTCGCTCTCGGCTGCAGAGAACTCTATCTATCCCCCTAATAATACTATCCCCTACCACTACAACATTTCTATTTACTCCCCCCTCTTGAATGGCCCCCCGTTCCACGGTGCTGTGGCCAGGTTGCTCATCCTCCCTGCAGTCCCAAAGTGTCTCAAAGTGCTTCACAGTGAATTACTTTTGATAATTAACTGTCTGCAAGTAAGTGTATATAAGTATCACAGGCCTGGGTGAAGCGTGTGACTTATATAGGCAAATGCAGCAGCTATACTGTCCCAACCATGTCCCACAAACAGCTACTGTTCATAGTCTGGTAAAATGTCATTGCCTTATTTTAACGCAGTGATAAACACTTTTACAACTACCAGTGGACATTAAACCCATATAGAGTGCACTATATTACAAATCTACAGAGCCATGAATGGGTAGGAAGCAGCAAGATTGGCAGACAGAGCATGCCCCTCTCACCCAGCAGCACTTGTACTCTGTCTTGCAGACAGTTATTAAGTATCACACACCTGGGTGGACAGAAGAGGGTGATGCATGGTGACCACAGAATCACCTAAAGAATGGGTAAAAATTACTTTAAAAAAAAAGTGAAGCCCTTTAAAGATGAGTCTACATGGTCTGTCAAAGCTCTCAGCACTGATCTTTAATGTCTCCGGCCTGGTTGTAACTTTGGCTCAGACTACTGGGGTGAGTGCCCTCCATGTATGGTTGCTGTGAAGGTCCTTACTGAAATGAGTTAGGGGCACTTTCAACCCAACTCAAGGTGGCAACATGTCCAGACCACAAAACTGCCTATGACTGGTGCATACATTCTCAGTCTCCGAGTGATCACAAGGATGGATGGATGAGAAAGAGAAATATCACACTGGTGCAGTAGAGGGCGCCCTCCTGGAGTGAAGGAATATTGCTGGAATAGTAGAAAATATTTGGACAGAATTTGCAGCCGGAGGCTTCCCCGCGGGCAAATGCCTCCGAACCACAAGAAAAGTACGAACCTATCTGATGGTCCCGGAGATTCGTAGACTCGCACTCTTGGGCCTCTACGCATACTCGTGTGTACGAGTCCACGTATCCAGGGGCGCATGCGGTTCACAAGCGCCCGTGGGATCACATGGGCCGGCCCAACCAATTAGAAAAGGGGATCCCCATTATGCTTATGGGGATTCCATTTACGTACGGAATACCCATAAGCTGAATAGGAATCACCTAAAAAAACACAAACTTCACACAACTTAAATAAAAATAAACCATTACATGTTCAAAATTAATTAAAATACAATTAAATTAAACATTTAAAACAAAAATGTAATTATTTGAAAAATAAATTTAAACTTTTAAAGGGGCCAGAAAAACCTATAACTAACTTTAAAGTTTTTTTATATTTAAATAATTCAAAAACATTATTTTAATATTTAAACTCTTACGCTGGTAAAAGAAGGCCCTATGCCTGCTTTTACCAGGCGTAAGAGTTTCACAGGCATTCGCTAGGCAGTAGTTGGGCAACTCTCTGCCAGCGAATGTCCATTCCCCGGGGATGCGGAGGATCTGTCAAGCTGAAACTTGACAGATCGCAAGTTCCGGGTTTTCGCGCATATGAGGAAATCCAGAACCTGCGGAGCACTTACAGCTCCATACGCGGTCAAAGGCCCTGGAAAATCCAGGCCTCTGTAGCTAATCTGTGCTGTATGAGCCCTGGGAGTGTTTGAAGGGACAGATGATGGCCAATAGCAACTGCCCACAATACCTCAAATACAGATTTTTTTCAAGTTACTGGGCTAGACAGGAAGGTAGTGTTTTTCACATGCCTGCCCTGATGCAGACACACACTTACCTGTAGATTGCTCAAGCCATTTGCCCCTCACTCGGTAACGGATTAGTGCTGTGGGTTTACTGTCAGGTAAATGACATTCTATGATGCCTGTGCTTCCTTCATCTACTGTAACTACTCGCTGGCTGGGTGCCTGGAAATCACTTACACCTGCAAAGACAGAGGAAAGGACTATAATCAGCTTTGGAAATGATTAGTTACTCTGATGGGCTTTGCAACTGAAAACTGGCACACAACAGCAGCACTGAAATTTCAGATAGCAGCTTCCCTCCTCTTGAGCTCTGATAGTGGTAACCTGGCACTCTGTCCCAGGAATGCAGAAGTTCAGGGTCAGAGTCAGGGTTACTGGAGTGTGTATTACCATGTCGGTTTACACTCATGCCAACATTTTCACAAACAGTAAATGGAGGGAAATGTACCCCAATAATGCCACTGGATACATATATACAGTTCTTGAGCAGCCAGTAGCAATATCAAAATAAGTTTTCCAGACTTGGCAACTCTGGTGACCGGAATAGCAGGGGAGTAATATAGGGGTTAACAATTCCACTGGTTTCTCCCCGGTCCACTCTACCAGCACACATCGCAAACGACCTGTGATTTTCATCCATTAATTTTAAATAGACTGAAAATCATGGGTTGTGATTACGTGATATGTTCCCATTGTGTGCCACGACTGCAGAAACAGAACTTTTAGCTCATAGAAGCTGCTTTAAGGCCAGATTTTCCACTTTTGTGTCCCCCCCCCCCCCCAATAAGGAGCCTCATCTGCCAGGAGTGCAAATCAAAAGATCTACTCTTTAGTCTTTCTAAACTTCTGGTCACTGCTAGGTTCAAACTCACAGCATCGGTCATTTTCTTTACTTCTGACTACACAACCTGTTGTTATGCGGAAGGACATTATTAAATATGTAAAGGTGCATCACCATCTGCTGATCTGTGCTGCAAGACTCACGGACACAAGAGAGTGCAATTTTGCCGTGCTGACATCACTGCATCGAGCACTATGTTACTCATTTTATTTTGGCTCTAGGGATGACTAGCTTTAATGTGCGCCTGTGATTTTCTGATATGTGCTCTATGCAAGTGCCACTCCTCACTGGGAGTGTCAGATCACAGAGTTACCCACTATATTTAATCACAAAAACATTAGGGGTAAATGAACTGCTCGGTGTGGCACTGAGCCATGATGGTCTGGTTTGTCCCCAGCCTGTACGCAATTTACTGATCTCAGCTAAGGTGGCCTTAGGGGATGCTGCGACCTTTGCAACAATGGGCTAGGGAGGGGAGAATTAGCCAAAGCTCATGCTCTTGATTGTGATCGAGTGAACTCCCCCGTTCTCCCCCCACCGCTACAAAGTACGCATGTACGTGAATGCCAAGTGAAACAGGGTTAGGCTTGAAGCTCCACTATTGAGCAGCCAGCTGGCGCACACTGCCTAGACTGACTCGAGAAAAATGGCTGCTTGAATGAGCTCCCAGAAACCTCCACCATAGATCCCTAGCAAGAGTGCCTTGGGGAGTGATGGGGCAGGGGAAAGGAAAAAAAGTGTTAAAGCTGGAATATAAAACAGAGAATTGAGAAATATTTAATGCTCTGATTAAATCAGGTCTGTGGTTGTGTTTTCTCACTGCTTGGGGGGAGGCGGAGGCAAAGAGAGAAAGGCAGCTTTCTTCATTTTCTTACCACTTCTTTGGACCTTCCACCTGTTCCAGGATATGACCTGCTCATGGGACTCTGAAAATTCAGCCTTCTAGCCAAATGGAGGCATAGCTTGCGTCTCCTCCCCTCTGTTTTTCTCTTTCTTGGGGGTGGACGAGAGGAGAGGTTTACATCTACTGTAGGCCCCAGTTATGCAGCCTGCCTGTGTGGTCTGGTTAAAAGTCAGGGGAATTAAGACTTCATTACAGTTTTTATATGGCTGTGAAGCTCTTTCCGGAAGGCCGATTCCTCGATTTGGTGGCGGGGGGGGGGGGGGGGGGGGGGGGGGGGGGGAAATCACAGGTTTCTAACATATACTGCAAATCATTTTTGGACAGGAATATGGATTGCAAACGTACACACAGGGCCACACTCTCCCTTCCTGTATTGGATAGGGAATGTTTCCTTCAGTGCTCCGCTCAGCAGGTCATTCCCTGGGTCACTTCCCTCTCCATCAGCTTCCTTCGAGTAGTCAGCTCTATTTTTATAATTATAACTGTTCCCATTGATTTCTTTCTCCAAGTCCGGACCAGGTCTGCTCACAGGGTGGAATGTCTCATTAATGCTCTTGGAGGAGACGGCTATCAAGTTGCCAAAATTCAGCGCCTTTCCTTTTTTTCCTTCCCTGCATTCCCCAATTATTTGCTGCGGGCACGCGCACACAAAGTTACTGCCCGTTCAGAATATGCTTCGTTAAAACAGCAATCTCAGCCATGCCACCCTATGGGGAAAGAGGGTGACCAGAGACCACAAAGAGGGGATGGGGATTTTTTTTTAAAGTAGCGTCAACTCCAGGCATGCTCTCATGCACCTACAATTTGAGTGGTCATAGATAAGACATTAGCAAGGATGTGGAAAGAGGCACAAGAGTAGGGGCAAAATGAAACCTAAAATAAAATGTTTTTATTATTGAGAAACCTAGGAGAAGTAATGGGGTCTTTGGTTGTAAAGAGGAAGATAAAGAACAGAAGATAAATAATTGATGAAAAATAGTCAGCTACACACCATAATTTCCTGATGTGTTCCTAGCAGGCAAAGCTCCATGCTGGGAGTGTGCAATACAAGAACAGGAATAGTCTCATTTGACCCAACAAACCTGTCTCTTCCCAATTAACTGTTGGATTACTGCTCCAGTTTTCACCCCTCCTCTCCTGAACATACTGACTCATGCTGGGGTACGGTTCCACGGGCGCTGACAGATCTTCTGCGTCACACCCAACCGTTAATTCTTCATGAGTGACCCTGGACAGCAGCAAACTACTCCAGCACAGGAGGAATCACAGACAAGCCCCGTCCTTGCCCGACGTCCACAAATGCACTTTCCAGCAATGATCAGGAGCAGGAACTCTGGCTGAATTTCTCCTCCCTTGCCCATGGGTCATGAGGTCAACCTCAGCGTCTGTCACTTTTATAAGGAAAGCTTGAGAAAATGGGACATCATTTCTTTACAACAGAGCGATCCATAAAAAAAGGTTTTTCTCCAGTTCCGAAAAATGTTGCTCTGCTCCTATATATCTACCATTCTACAGCCACAATAAAGGTAGATGCGAGTAGCTTGGCACTGGATAGTCCAGCCAAGACAGGAAAGTGGCATGCAGAGAAGGGTGGGCTCAAACGACTGCCCTACTACTACCTGGGTATTGAATACTGGTACATTCAGCCGGTCAAAAGGGTCAAGTTCTCTCAGAATATCAATAGATCCGAGGGTCCCCATAAACTACAGCTCATCCGACAGTCAGACGGGCTGGAGTGAAGTGCCTCCCATTTCCAGAACGATACTCACTTGCAATGGTAATGGAAGAAGGGCTGCTCACTATTGCACCAACAGAACTGCTTGCCACACACTGGTACCTCCCAACATGGGACATTTGTAGATTTGAGATAGTCAATGACCCAGATCGGATCGCTATTCCATTCTGTCCACTGTCTGTTAATTTCTGTCCACTGAAGTGCCACGTAATGCGTGCCCAGGCGGGCTCTGCAGCACAGCGAAGCTGAACCCGTCCGCCTAGTTTCTGTATTGTGGAGCGGGGCTCTGCGGAGAAATGAGGGGCCAGGTCTGTGGAGGAAGAATGAGACACACTGGTTAGGAACTGTCCTATCTTCTGATGATATTCTTACTGAAACAGTGGGCCGGCCCTCTTGAATGGGATTCATCATCATTTGTATGAGATGGGGACTAGAAGAACCATCATAAATATAACATGATTAACATCTCCAGCCCAGTGGCATGGAGACCACTTCTAGAGCTCATTCCAATTTGAACCGAGATCAGCTAATACAGACATGGGAGTCAACCTGGATCCTTCCGGGTCTGCATGGTACCACACAAGAAGCCAGGACTTGTCTTTGTGAGCCACATGGAGTGTCGGAGGTCACATAAAAAAGTTTATTCACTGTTCTCATTATTCTACAACAGATCTCGTGTTCTGAATTGCGGTTTGCCGACCACTGAAGCAACAGCCCTTTCCAAACCTCCAGGCCAGCAAAACTTAAAACAGGACAAACCAGTGAATAAGAAACATGAGGAAAATCTGCAAATCCTAAAAATAGAAAACAGAAAATGCAAGAAATACACAGGTCAGTCAGTAATTGCAAATAAAAATACAGGTTATAACATTGTGGGTGCGTAACTGTTCATCAGAGTGAAGAAAAGATATGCAAAATATCATAACTTGTTGTTCCTTTTTACAAATGCTGACTGACCTGCTATGTATTTCCAGCATTTTCTGGGAATAAGAAATACAAGCGCCAATAAGACTGCGTTGCCTGTGCGAGACTGCCAGAGTTCAGGGGCTATGTGTAAACGAACAGGTAATGCTTCATTTAAATAGAAATGCCAGATGAACCCGTTAAACATTTGAACACTAATACTGCAAACAGTAAGCCCTTAAAAACTAAGTTTGACAAATTTAATACTAGTTTATACCAGTTGGTGGTTAATAATTTTCTTAAGGAATACGTTGCTAGATGGGGGAGTAGAGGCCACAATAATGGGATTGCTCAAATTACAGTTGGATGTTATAATGGGAGAGTTGGGTACAAGGAGGATGAACTTTAATATCCTTCTTATTTATCTCAGGCTTTCCCTTTATTCTGACAGTATGGAGCAGTGCCCAGTGGGAATGTGCTCAGCGTTGCATCTTGACACTTCAAAAAAACTCTTCAAATTAAGCAAGTCATACATTGGGTAGCATGGCTTACCTGCCCTGATACAGGAGAGAAGAATGGTCAGCCACACGCAGAACACCGATTGCAGAAGCCCCGTCTCTGGATCCATTGCACTGTGACAGGGAAGCGAGGCTGAAGAGTTCCACAGCAAGGCAGGGTGGCCAGCACGATCTGAGAGAGAAAAAGAGATGTTAACTATAAAACTTGGAGGGAAGCAGTTAGTGCCACTTAACGCCCACTACAGACACGGCACAATTCTGATGCTTCAATTACAACTCAAATGCTACAGCACACATCAAAAACCAACACCCGACGACAGGAATGTGACAAGTTCACTTTTTTCTCCCTCTCTTTCCTTAGGAGGTGCGGACTCCTGCTAGGGTGCATGCTGGTACACCCTGTACCTTTTGAGACCACTGTAAAACAGAGAACAGCTCTTGTTGCTCCAGGATATCGAAACCATACAAGTATCTCAAGCACTGAAGGAAATTTAACTGCAACATCTTTAGCCCAATACTACAAAAATAAGAAAGACTCAAAGAAGCAGGAAAAAGACAGTTCCCGTACAATCATATATCAGGTTCAGCATTTAGAAACATGCCCTTAAATATCAACTTTTCAACTGAGCTACAAGAAACTGGACAAACAGGCAAGTCTACAAGACTGAAGTTGTAAGTTGAGCTGTTGAATAGGATGCCTGTAACCATAATAAATCTATTTTTCCTCCCCTTTATCATACAATCCTGGATTACTAGGGACCCCTAAAGCAATCTAACACGGGAACAATATATACATAGCGGTAGAGATGAAGTAAGAGAAAGAGAGAAGCTGCCAGTCTCGAATGTGAAGCAATGCAGCCCAACTCTGTGGCAGGTGGGCAGGTGTTAACATGCCTGTGGCGGTCACTTTCATCAGGACTGACAGCATTTGAAACCAAAGACATCTAAAAAAGGAGAACACTTCAACTGAGAGATGGCATGTTGCCTTTTAATAGCTCAGAGACCCCAGGCACCAAAACTGACACATAAACAGCAGCCTAACAGTCTACTGTACAAAGGCAACTCTAACCACTCGGAGCTTGTTAGTTACATTGGTGTCTCATTAAAAAAAGTTAAGATTTTCTTCTCATTCTCTAGGCCCTTCCACTTACAACATCCATTCCCTCAGTCAGGGCAGCGGGCAATACTATGGGTATCAAGCTCTTCTTGATGGCACCATCACCAACTGCTGTGAGCTACATGAGTGGTCAGTGACGAGAAGAGGTAGCTGGCTCTCTGCTCAATCTGGTCTAGACTCTACTGCCTCCATTCCCTCCCACTTCCATCTCTCAACAAACACAAACTAATCAGTTTTTGTGCTGTGTGTTGTTTGTGGAATAAGACAAATAAAGTTAACTTGGAAAGGAAAAGAATAGACCCGGAGACATTATTCTTGAATCAGTCTGGTGTCAAAATGGCTCAAGATGAAAGATGGAAGTCGAGTACTTAATATCAGACGGTACTCGTCAACTTCCAGGAATTAAACATCATTCCACCAAGCTCCTGGGGCACGTTCCCTCTGGACAGAATATTCCCTCTGGACGGAGACAAGAATTTCTCCAACACTGGAGGCCCCTCCACTAGTGTTTACAACTCCACAGAAATACCAAATCCTTACATTATCGCCACGTAGCTTAATGGGGCACTGGACCACAATAGCCAAATAAGTAGAGATCGTGCATCAATTTTTCTTTAAGTTCTTTTGAGCGATGGGAAGAGCCACTGTGCAGGTGTCAATAAAAACAGAAATGACATACGTTGTTGGGAGTTATTTTACAGTTTGCTTTTTCCAACTGCTTTCCCTGACTACCATTCTAGTGAGGACTGGACTGCAGGAATGCAATTGTATCAGAATCAGCAATTTTTCCTTGTATGAAAGCAATGCCCCTTTAATACATGGAATGGTGGCGGAGTGAGACCACAGAAGTATAACAGCCAGCAAGTACCACCACTGAATAGGGAGCTATGAAAAAACTTTGCTATTCCACCGTTGCAATCTACTCCCTGTCCCCTATCCCTTACTCAGTGTTTACTGACACCAGCACCTCACACAGGGCTACTGTTTTGTACTACAGTCCATAGTTAAAGCAAATAGCCTAGCATTAGGGACCCCAATCAGCAGAACCACCAGTTAGATATGATCCTCTTGAATTCTGGGATTCAGTTGGACCAGGGAAGCAAGAATAAATAAATTGCTCAAACCATGAACTCCCCAAGCTTAGCCAGAGAGTAAGAAGGTCCCAGAACCCACGATTCAATGCCTAGTTTGTTCCAAGTTAGCCAATCCCAACTGGGAATGGCAGTAGGAATGCTACTGATAGGGCCAGTGCTCTGGGAAAATAGGAGTAAAATAAACCTGGGTTCCTGCTCTTGATCACTGTCCAGTGACTCCTGCTGGATGTGCACATGTGCGATGTGATGCTCCTGTAGAACAGCCTCAGTGTCAAGTCTCACATATTAATAATGGTTCTTTGGGCAAGGAATTGGAGGGCAGCTAGTACTAGTAAACCCGTACCACAGAAAGGAGTTGATGCCTTGGGAAAATTGCAAAAGTAAAAAAAGTAAAAAAAACTCATAACTCCCATTAACATAAATCCACAGTAAGTAGTCCAATGTATTAATGTTACCTTTCTGCAAGAACCTTCCAATCGAAATGCATAGTTTCATAAAACATACATGCGTTCTTGAAATTCATACGCTTCAAAAAAAAGCCTGTACTGTAGTATAACTGAGAGAAAGCCTGTAACGTAGGCCTGATATTAGCACAATGGTTTTTCTACGAGTTGCATGACTGAGACAGTGGAGGTCTGCAGCGTCTGATGGATGAAGTCACATTCCAATAAATTTACCACGGTCCCTGAAACACCCTTAATGCAAACTTTGCAACAAATCTGCAAAAATAAGCTCTTTGGTAAGGTCACAGCAACATATGCAAAGCGTACATGGTGTGGACAATGAGATGGTTTGCACCAAGTTACGCTAACCTTCAAACGTTTTAGTTGACAAGTTAAGAAAAAGCAGTAGTATGATTAATGGCAATTGCATCATCAATTCTATCTCTACTTAGAAAGCAAATTACTCACTGATCCAACTATGGCAAAAAGCAACTTTTAATAGACTATGTAAAATAGTGTGCACAGGAGTTAAAACAAATCAAACTGAGGGAGAGAGGATTATTAAAAAATGACTTTAGATCTTAGATTGTGTAATGTTTAATTTCTTCCCAAGTATTTGTAATATCCTTGTTTTTCTCCACCCGCTTCTCCCCCCTCACCCAGGCTGTCAATGACTCAAAATCCTGAGCCGACGCTGTCCCTTCCCCATCAACGTCTCAGCACAAGGAATGATTCTGTTCACCTCCCCCTCCACCCGTCAGGAAGGCCCTGCTGTGAGTAAAGTGCTGCGTTTGCTTAAACACTCTGGCCTCTGCTAGAGGAAGAGCCATCCATCAGCAGAGTGAACCCACACTGAAAGGAAAGCAAATACTTCAGCCCGTTAACACAAAAGCACTGCTTGCCCAAGGCAGCGTGCAGTTCCACCATGCTACAAAGTGAACAGCTGCCTCAAAGCCAAACCTAACCCAGCTACCGTTTCAGTATGGGGATGGGGGGAGGTCGGACTGTCATTCTGTTGGCTGGTCTGTGTTTTTGCATTCATCAGTTTAAATGCAGACCTTTTTGTGTGTGCATTAAATGTTAACAAGAGTGCAGTCAGGGACAACTGGAAAAAGGGCAGACATCTTGGGAAATTCAGCCTAGGAGCACAGAAAAATTTAAAGAAACAGTATTTAGGGAACCAAAGGCAATTGAACTCCCGCAGATAATAAATGGGCCCACAGCCCAGTGATGCACAACTCTGTGTTTAATGTTCCGGACAAGGAGTGACCTTCGCCCTATCAACTCGTAACCCCACCCCAATGTCTGATTGTATAGGTGCCTCTACGATAGATCTACAAGTACCACATCATCTGCATGTACTCTGCCATTCTGCATTCCACCATGCTTTGCTCTTGTACAACTCAACAATAACAACAGAATTATAAATTTGGAAAAAGAACCAGTGTTTAAACTTTTGAGAAAGGACAGAATTCCAGCTAACAACAACAGGTTGGAGCAGTGTGTGAAAGTCCGTCACTTGTATCCCATGAGGAGTTATGTTTTGACACAAAGTGTAGGCTCAATTGCACCTATGTGATGTGTTCCGGACATAAATATGGGGGTCTGGCTTATGTGCTACTAACTTCTTCCTGGATCTCTGACTGATGGGATACAAGAAACAGCGCCCCAGAACTCACTGAACCCCTCGTAATGTACATGCAACCAACTTGAGTATCTGTGGACATCCTTTTATTCTCTTCATCCCAGCTCAGTTTTTCTGAATTTCTCCAATGGAGAAAAATTAAAAATTGGCTTATGACTGTTGGAAGGCAGCGCGCGCCAAGGGGATCTGCTCAGCTGGTGTCACTGGCACGCAGCAACTGATACTCGTTTTAATATAGTGCAGTCAGAAATACACTCGGGAGCAGGGGTAAATACCCTTTAAAATGTGACATTGAAGAAAACAATTACAAAATCAGCAACAATGGCAACTTGCATGTATAAAGCAGCTCTCAGATACACAGCCCTTTACAAGGGAGAGTGCAGGACACAGCACAGGAGGTGGGAGACATTAAAGGAGGAGAAACCAAAAAGCTGGTCATAGAGGCAGTTTTTAGGAGGGGGTTGAAGGAAGGGATGAGAGGTGAAGAGGCAAAGTTGTTTTGGGAGAGTGTTCCATGAAGCATGGAGATAATGGGGGGGGGGGGGGGGAAATTGGCTTGTGCCCCCTTTGGGGCGATAACTTCGCCGGGGCGCTACTTTTGGCGCCCAGAAAAGGTTACCATCCCCGTGCCCGAAATTCAATGGTAGCGCCTGTGGTAAACCACTAGTTAGCAGCGCCCCAAGCAGCAGGCGGGGTGCTACTGGAAACGCTCCCCCTCCCTCTTGGGGCACTCCCATTGAATATCACAGCGCTACGAAACAGCGCCACGCGCGTCGGCACGTAGCACCGCGGTACTGCAGGCCTCCCGCCCCTGATTAAATGGGAGGGGCCAGCGTGCACCGGGGCTGTGCTGGACCACCGGAGAGTGGGGTGCCAGCAAAAGCGGCGCCCTGACCCTGTCGGACATAGCGTTCGGCGGTAGGTCAGGGGGCACAAGGTAAGTTTGAGGCCGGGGCGTGAGTGGGGTGCTGCGCACGACGATGACATCATCGCCGCAGGCACAGCACTGCGGGGCGCTACCGGCTACTGCCGCCGCTAACCTCCCGCTGAATTTTGCAGGAGGAGTTAGCGGCACCACACCAGGGCGCTAGTTGCTTTGCGCCCTGTTAGTGCCCCCTTGGGGTGCTAACGGGAGGCACAAAGCAACCACATTTTTCCCCCCATGACTCAAAAGATCAATCCCCAATGATGGGTGGAGTGAAGAGGAGAATGGCCGAACAGTAATTCCGAGCCAGAGGGGTGGCGGGAACAAGCCAAACATTGCTCAGATAAACTGGGAGAAAACTTGTGGAACGATTTTTAAACAGTTAGACACGTATATGCACTTGCACCTATCCACATGTCTCAATGTATATGTTCCGAGCCAGGAAGGCTGCCGCCTGATCACTGAACCCAAGCAATGCTGCATAACACACAGAAAGGCTCCAACCATGGATTGTTCGAGGCCCTCTGTTAAAAAGAAAATCACAAATGCAGGCACTGTATTACTAAACTGTGCCACAGATCTAACATTGCAACACCATGGTGAAATAAGGCAGGCAGCAGGAACAATGTAAAGATATTGGAGAAATAACAGAGCCAACTGAAATCAATTTTCAATTCTATCCTGTCTGTAAGCGCCACACTCTGGCCACTTGAGGCAAGTGCGGCTTTAGGTCAGTTTATTATTTTTCAATTTTGTTCATTTTTATTAAAAGGGATTTAAAAATGTTTTGCAACAGCCTGTGTAAGATTCGCTTTAATGCGAAGTAACCGTGAGTGCCAAACACACGCTATTTATGTGGCGATTTAGAGCTGGCTATTCCTGACACTGATCTGCCTTCAAAAGATCATTAATAAGAAAGGTATCAAAGGGTCATTAATACCACACAGCAGGCACAGCTTAGCAAGGAAACATACAGCACCAGTTATACATGTACCGCGCTTAATATTTATTCTATTCTCAGCATGTTTTACAGCGGGACGAGTCAGTTGTTACATTTGCCCAACCTGGTCCAGTTGTTGGGAGCTGCTTAAATGAATTTAAGAAGAGCTGCACATCCTATAACACATGCTTAAGGCAGTTTAGCAGCTTTCACACAGAGTGGGAAGAAGGGCAATTACACAGCAGACACCAAATTCCTAAACAATAGTCCAAGGCAAAGAAACAAGATGTTAGTCAGCGACTTCGTTGCTCATTGTCCGCACACATTTTTGGAAAACACGCTCCGTTATTTGTTATTTCAAAACTCACGTGAAGAAAGAACTATTATTTATATAGCAATTATTACAATGCTCAAACATCCAAAGCACTTCACATACAATGAATTACTTTGTGCAGTGACCATTATGTGGCTAAGTGGCAGCCATTTTTCAAACAGCAAGGTGCCACAAACAGCAATGAGATGGCCAGTTAACCTGTGTTTTCTTTCTCCGGCGATGTTGGTGGAGGGAGGAATGCTGACCATAACACCAGGCGAACTCCTGGCTCTTCTTTGTACAGCACTGTGGGATCTTTTGAACATCCACCTGAATCATAGCCCAGTAACAGCTGCCATCCTCAGGAAGGAGAGGGAGAAAACCCCCCCCCACCCCCCCCCCAAAATACTTTAAACATGCAGAAAAAATTTGCAGTGCCACTGGCACACCGTTAACAGCTTCTGGTGCTGGAGTTTTCACCGCAATCTCCTTCTGGCCATTTAGGTAATTGACCGTATGCAAAGAAAAAAGTGCCATGGTTAATACAGTAACCTTCATTTTAAATGGCAGCTTCTAGTCCTGCCTGTGTGGTTTTTTTCAATCTTAGCCAGAGTAGGAAGTTGTTACTGGTAAGGCACCAAGCAGCTGCTGGCTTCTGAATCTCACCGGTCTCAGTCAGGGTTTTTGCCTCCTGAAGCCAGTCACACGCTTTTTGTCACTGAGTTTTCGAAGCCACAGGGAGAGAGAAAAACTGGGATTACTGCTCCCTTCTTTCTATTTGTGTCTTCGGCCGTCTGCAAGCCTTTGATCAATGGCATCGCTCCGAGCTGTAGAGATTTCTCTCTCTCTCTCTCCACTCTGCTTATTCCTGGGGTCTGGGACAATGAGGAGAGCAGCTGCGGCCTTCTAGAGCATGATGTTCCCTGTCCGTAGGCTTCTTGCATTTCACAAACTTTCCCCACCCCACCCCCAGCCCCCCGCCTCCCTCCCAAAAGCTGCGGTGGAACCAATCAAGCATGCTTATCGTCCAAATGCCAACAAAGACATTTCCTTTCATGCCAGCCAGCTAAGTGGGAAGAAAATGGAAGTGACTTGGATAAATTGTAGCAAAGACAGAGAAAACAGAAAATAATCAACTCCACATGATCCACTTCTGTCTGCACAATGGAAGCCCCTCGACCTCCGGGTAACCTGGGAGAGGTCACTGCCTGGGTCAGAGGTTAGTCACAGATAAGGCAATATTGAGTGGCTGCCAGTTACAATGACACTCAATGTGTTCCTAATTAGATTCAAGGATGTGCCTAGGCTCCAAGCAGTAAATAAGCGTGGCACCTTGCTCTAAAGCACAATAACTAAAAGATCACATCTGACCAGTGCGCTCCACTCGCTGAATCTTAACACTTCAGTAATTTTTAAATTAGCAGACATTTTACAAAGCAATAGCAATGAGCAAAAACTCCTTTTAAAACAAAATGCATTCCCTGCCCCCAACAGTTTTTTTTGCTCCCCTTTTCTAAAGTCATGGACTCTCGTAGGGGGATTGCTCCATAAGCACCAACGGCCTTCCAGGTCCTCAGTCAAGACAGCTCTCAGCCTAGATAGTGATTATTGTTTTGGGGGAGGTGTGCTATTTGACAATGGAGGCATTACATTTGAGCTCAATCCAGCTCTCAAAGTTCCCAAAAGTGTGACTTGCAGTAGAATTCAGGATCTGAAACCATGGTTGACTTTTTCCCCTTCCTAGACAAGGACACAGAGTGGCTGTAGCTCTGCAACCACACCCCCAACTGAGGTCAGCTAACTTATCTGGCCTGCATGGCTCAGTTCCAAAGCTGGCACTGTATTTACCAACCAAGCCAGTCAACATAATTAACTCGTGTTCAGAAAAGCACACATTTTTGTTGTTTTGGGTCCCCCTCCCCTTCTCTCCCAAGCAAGCCTCCTTTTGACATGCGCCTTGGTCACCCTGGAACTGCTATGGTAGAATGCCTTCCCAGGCAATTCACCATATATGAAGAATAGAGCGCTTAATAATTTAATCGGCGAGTGACGTTACCAATTACTCATTGCAATTTTTTTTTAAGTTGAAACTATATAAAAGTTCATGAATCAGTGCACATGACGCCTGCTATAGTGTAGAGTTGTCATGGCAATCAATATGGCACTTCTGCAATAGCATTTTGAGAGCAACATGGTCCAGGAAACTAGCCAGATTGAAAACTCCCAGTTAAAGCTGTATTGCCACTTTAATGCTCTGTTTTTGTGGGTAGTAAATGGATGGTTTCTCTCCACTCCACACATCAACAACTTGTATTTATATAGCGCCTTTAACGTAGTAAAACGTCCCAAGGCGCTGCACAGGAGTATTAAGACAACAAATCCACAAGGATAATTAGGGCAGGTGACCAAAAGCTTGGTCAAAGAGGTAGGTTTTAAGAAGCGTCTTAAAGGAGGAAAGAGAGGTAGAGAGGTGGACTGGTTTAGGCAGGGAATTCCAGAGCTTAGGGCCCAGGCAACAGAGGGCACGGCCACCAATGGTTGAGCGATTATAATCAGGGATGCTCAAGAAGTCAGAATTAGAGGAGTGCAGATATCTCGGAGGGTTGTGGGGCTGGAGGAGATTACAGAGATAGGGAGGGGCGAGGCCATGGAGGGATTTGAAAACAAAGATGAGAAATTTGAAATCGAAGTGCTGCTTAACTGGGAGCCAATGTAGGTCAGCGAGCACAGGGGTGATGGGCGAACGGGACTTGGTGCGGGTTAGGACACGGGCAGCCGAGTTTTGGATGACCTCAAGTTTATGTAGAGTGGAATATGGGAGACCAGCCAGGGGTGCGTTGGAATAGTCAAGTCTAGAGGTAACAAAGGCATGGATGAGGGTTTCAGCAGCAGATGCGCTGAGGCAAGGGCAGAGACGGGCGATGTTACGGAGGTGGAAGTAGGTGGTCTTTGTTATGCTGCGGATGTGTGGTCGGAAGCTCATTTCAGGGTCAAATATGACACCAAGGTTGCGAACAGTGTGGTTCAGCCTCAGACAGATGTTAGGGAGAGAGATGGAGTCAGTGGCTAGGGAACAGAATTTGTGGCGCGGACCGAAAACAATGGCTTCGGTTTTCCCAATATTTAATTGGACAAAATGTTGGCTCATCCAAAACTGTATGTCGGACAAGCAGTCTGACAATTTAGAGACCGTGGAGGGGTCATGAGAAGAGGTAGTGAGGTAGAGCTGGGTGTAGTCAGCGTACATGTGGAAACTGATGCTGTGTTTTCGGATGATGTCGCCAAGGGGCAACATGTAGATGAGAAATAGGAGGGGGCCAAGGATAGATCCTTGGGGGACACCAGAGGTAACGATGTGGGAGCGGGAAGAGAAGCCATTGCAGGCGATTCTCTGGTTACGATTAGACAGACAAGAATGGAACCAGGCGAGTGCAGTCCCACCCAGCTGTACAACGGTGGAGAAGGATGGAGTGGTCAACCGTGTCAAAGGTACAGGAGGCAGCATTCTCAATGACTAAAAGCACCACTCCACAATTGGCCAGAGGTCTGAGTGCAGATAGCTGCACTGGAAGGCCAGGGAGCATTAGTGAGGGTGGGTTAGTGGGGCTTAATGTGGGAGAGAAAAGCGATGTCTCAGTTTTGGACAAGTTGGAGTTCATAAATATGAGAGGCTGGCAAGGACAACATTGGAGAAATTGAGCCAAGAGGTGACAAAGTGTGGGTAAGAGATTCAGTGATAGGTGTGAAGGTGGGCAATGTCACTGTCTTGGTCTTGATTACAATGTGGGAATTGAAGCTGAACTCTGGGCCAAGGTTTCACACTGTCTGATTTGACCAGAGTAGCCAAGGAGGGTCAAAGACTCTTTATGGCGGGTCTGAAAACAAAGACTTCAGTCTTCCTCATTGAGCTGCAGGAAATTTTGACTAATCCACAACTTGACATCAGACAGGCACACTGTCAGCATAGAAGTGGTAGCGACATAAAACTTGATCTCATCGTACATACATTGTCACTGATGTGTCTGTGAATTACATCTGAGAAACAGCATGCAGAGGAGGAAGAAGAAGGGATCAAGGATAGATTCTTGAAGGACTCCAAAGATGACCATGCAGCAGTAAGAGAAGCCATTGCTGGAGATGCCCTGCTGTGTTTGAACAGGTTGGAGTGGAATCACATGAGGGCAGCCCCACAGAGCTAGGCAATGGAGGAGGATGGTATGGCAACTGTATGACCGGCTGTGTAGAGGTCAAGAAAGAACTGAGAACTTGCTTTGTAAAAAAAAAAAATGCCTTTCACAACCTGAGGACATCCCAAAGTGCTTTACAGCCAATGAATTACAAGGGGAGATAATGCACCATGGTCACAGTCACAGAGGATGTTATTCATGACTTCAAATCTAAAAACCAGCACTCGCATTCTTTGCTAGGACATCAAAAGTGACAAAATGAGGTTTTATACAAAATTTAATAAATTAAAAATTAATTTCACTGTGACCTGATTAAATTTACTCATTGAGTTGTCTGTTGGGTCTTTCAGTGCTTCCCTTACATGTTTTATTTCAAGGTTTCAGCCAATCTAATACTCCTAATATCTGACTGGATATCCCCCCCCCACCGCCCTTCTCCCCCCCCCCACCCTCAGAGTGTTTACAACATCTCCTAGCATGCACCATAATTCTTTACCTTTTTGAAAAGGACTTCGAAACAAACTGCAGTGAATGCTCAAAGCTTTATTTCGATAAGTGTCACATTGTGGCAAAGCCACCAAGAGACTCTTGCAGTAATGTATATAATTGCCTTTAACAGGGGCTTGTTACCTTTAAGTGTTTGCTCTGTATAAACAGCGCGGGTTCGGTAAAATGGCGATCCAGCGTGATGGCGTCATCACGCAGGTCACATGACGTTCCCAACGGCGGGAAACGTGATGACGTCAGAGGGGAGAGGCGTTCCCCCTCAGTCCTCGTGGAACCAGTTGGTCTACAGACCTGTATAGAGTTTCTCCTGCGTTTTTGTTTGTAACTTTTACTAGTGCATTAAACCACGTTTGGTTAACTGCTAGTTTCAGTCTCAGTACTTTCGTTAGGAGTTCAAGCGCTCCTACAACATTTAATATATGAACAAATACTCATTCTGTTATGATCTTAGACAACAACTGAGATTAACACCTGAAGTTTCTTTGTTGACAGAAAGCAAAATAACCTTTATTTCAAGAATGGATTTCTTTTTTCCAGCGGAAAGGTTGAAGATGATTTCAATTTAATTAATCAGGAGATTTTAAACATAACTGGAAGATGAATTTTAATTATTAATGGCGAACTTTTGTGCATTTTATGAGAATTTGTTTATGGACATTTGTGTTTATTAAAATCTGTATGTCAGCAAATTCACTAATGGTGCACTAAGTGTTTTATGTCAGGAACACAAAGACAGGAATCTCTGATGATGAGAAAAGCAGTGGGAGGAGGCACAGAAGGGGGTGGTGTGAATAGAAGAATGAAATGTGGGAACTCGGTGGGGAGGTTATCAGATCCCAGCAACCCCCAATGCTTCCAGTCCCCCTCGCCAGGACACATCCCCCAGTCCCAGATCCGAGGTCCCCCTCAGTGCTCACAAATCCCTAACCCACACTCCCAGACCTTTGTACCACACATCATGCTTGGAACTCACCTGTTCCCCCTACCCCTCCACTGCTCCTTGATCCCAGGACCACCCCCAATGTTCCGAGACCCTGTGACCTTCCTCTCCAATGCTCGGAGATCCCAGGGCCCCTCTGCCAGTGATACCAGATCCCAGGATCTGACCCACTATTCCGAGATCACTCTGCTTAGCCCCCTAGACCCTCTCCCATCGCAACTAAACCCCAGGACCCCTTCAAAGTACGACTAAACCAAAGATCCCATCCCAGTCCTGCCAGGCCCCCAGATCCCAATACATCTCCCCGAACATAGATAAATCAGTGCTCCGATAACATCACTTGGGCATAACAATTATAAGCTATCGACTTATAGTAAACAACGCAACAAGAGATCTACTAGTAATATTATAAAATAGAGCACCCTTCCTGCAAGATCAAACATTTCCTGTAGCGTTTTCCCTCCCACTTTGTTGGTAACACCCCTATTATAAAACAGGGCATTCTCCAATTCAAGAGCAATACACACACACACAGAATAATGCTCATCTTCAATAGATTTGTATTATAGCCCATGTATCCCAGTGCTGAGGAACCTGCCCGTTTATATTGCACGGCAGTTTCCACAACATGGGACAATGAAAAAATAACTACACAGATCCACCATTATCTATTTCAACCAGCTTAAGGACAAGGTATGGTCAAGTTAGTGAGCAAACATTTGCAAATTGGACTGTGTCAACTGACAGCCTCTCAGCCCACTGGCATCCAGAAAATATGGCAGCCTTCACCTCTGGCAGTAATATTTATATCACTGCTCAGGATATATTGGAGTGTCAGTGATATATCAGAGCATGACAATGGAACACAGCAGAGTTTAAATGAATACATGTTACAGCAAGGGCCACGTTATAGCAGAGCATTAAAAGGTGAGGTATAGAAGGAATTGTAGCACATCTACAATCTTTATAGAATAGGCCTGTCAAAGTTGGAGAGTAGAATATATGAAAATATTACAGTGAGGGATCTGTCACATCTCAAACATTGCAAAATGCTCGATATACAAGGAATTACTTACAAGGAAGTGCGGTTACTGTTACACAGGCAAGCATAGAAGTCATTGCACAAAAGATCCCACTAACAATAAGATGAATGACCAGTTAATTTGGTTTTCATGATACTGGTTGAGGGAGGAATGTTGTCAGGACATTGGAAGAATGATGGCTCTTCTTCGAATAGTGCCATGGGATCTTTAACATCCAACATGCAGACAGGCCTTACCGTCTCATCTGAAAAAATGGCATCTCTACCAATGTAGCACTCAATCAGTACTGCACTGGTGTGTTGGCCTAAATTACATGCACATTTCTTGGAGAGGGACTTGAACCCACAACTTTCAGGTGAGAGTGCTACCAAATAAATCAAGCTGACTGTGGTATATTACTGAGCATTACACTAAGGAGCATTCTATGTTACAGCAGCAATATCACATATCAAGACTTTATGATGTGAATTTACAACAGAAACAATCTTTTTTCAAATGTCAGATATTGTTACTCAAAACAAACAGGCAGCCAGTCACTGGTCTGCAACAAGAGATACAACCACACATTCAGGGATTTCTGTTTCATCCATCAGCTAAAATGCAAGTATGAAACTCTGCTCTTGCAGACAGCTCAGTCCCAGTATAATATCCCTTTTTATCAAGATACTTCACTGGTTCACCATATTCCAATGATTTGACTTCAAAGTTCTCATCCTAACTTTCAAATCCCTTTATGGCATCACCCTACCCTACATTAGTTGATATCCTCCTGTGTTATGTACCGATGTGCAGCTGCCATGCCTCCAACACTATTCTCATCTCCACTCCTTTTCCTCCACCATAGGTGGCAGCTTTTTTCAACCATTATGCTCCTGTTCTCTGCAATTCAATGTCCTGTAACCTCTGCCTTGCCATCTCTATCCCTGCTTTTAAAACCCTCATCTTCACCCAGGCCTTCAGTTCACCACCACCCCAATCTCCATTTTCCTCTCGTTGCCCTCCTGCTCGGCACCCATTGTTTTGCCCCCTTTTTTATAAAACATTTTGAGACATCTTCCTGCATATATAAATGCAAGTGGTCATTGGTGCCCCTAAAGCCAGTGTGGTCTTCAGAGATAGCTCTGTAATACAGAACAGGTGCAATACATACTTCAAGAGGCCATCACCCTCCCTATTGCAAACAGCTGCCACTACTTGCCATGAGGCAGTTACTTATTCTGGCATGCTGTTGGACTGAGTTTTCAGGGTGAACAGACAGACTAGCAATATGATTTTTATATCTGTAGCCTGTACATACTTTCACCCCACCCCACCCGTCCCTCACCCATACCACTGGGAGTGTTCATTGCTGAATTGGGAAAGGTGCATACACAATCTTACTACAGTTAGCCAGACACAATAAGTTGGTATTGGCTCCTAGTCTGCAAATCTGTCTGCAGGGAAAACCAAGTAAATTCCAAAATGCTGGAAAACCAATATAAGTGTGGAAGTACATCCAATGGATGAGACGCCACAATATAAACGGGATATAAAATTCCAATACACAATTCCCTGCCACTCCACTGCATAGAAATCCCAGTAGGATCTGTTCTGCAGTAGCTATGTTTATTCGGCCCCAAATGCACTTAAACATTCAGCGAGACATCTGGCCTCAGCAAGTATACATTCACCCAGAGATGTCAGGTCACAGTAAACAATATAACTGAAGAACGGCAAGGCTGCCCCATCTTATGATTACTAGAACATGGGAATCACAATACATTAAAGGGAAAATAACATTAATTAAAAAAATTGAGGTTGTTCTTCTTAGAGCAGAGAATGCCAAGAGGAGATTTGATAGATGTATTTAAAATCATGAAGGGTTTAGGTAGAGTTAATAAAGAGAAATTGTTTCCAATGGCTGTAGGGTTGATAACGAGAGGGCACAGATTTAAGGTGATTGGCAAAAGAACCAGAGGCGACATGAGGAAAAGCTTTTTTACGTAACCAGTGGTCAGGATTTGGAATACGCTGCCTGATAGGGCGGCGGGTACAGATTCAATAGGAGCCTTCAAAAAGGAATTGGCTAAATACTCAGGAGAAAAAACTGCCGGGATATGGGGAAAGAGCGGGGGAGTGGGACTGACTGGTTGCTCTTCGAAAGGGCTGGCGCAAACTCAATGGGCTCTGTGCTGTACTATTCTATGATTCTATAATACAGCTACAAGGACCTTCCATTAGAAACTTTGCAACAAAAAAAGTGAAGATGAACCCCAAGTTCAAGTGCAGGATACCACCAGGGCTAAAGCAAGTAATAGGGGAGGAGGCGAGGTAGTAATGGTTAGGTGATCGTAACTTTTGCAAAACTGAAGATTCTGGGAGGAAGGGAAGATTAAGAGAGGCAAGGAACTCCACACAATTCAGGTCCTTAGAGAAAGAGTTGCAGTTGGAGACGCAGTGATGACCCTTGCATCAACAGTGGGAATGTAGGGTGAAGGGAGAGAGAGTAGGATGTTGTATCAAATGACAGCATTACCAGGCTCTTAAAGCACTAATGATAGAGATGGAATGCTCCCCAAATTTAAAACTGTTTTAAATTTTTACGCAGTCTGTAAATCCCACTGCCTCTACATTGCGAACTGCACGATCAGAACAAACTTCAATTAAAAATAAAAATCATATAAACTAAATTACGTATTTATTATCTCCAAGTGCCAAGTCCCTCACCTCCAACAAGTGCAAGGAGCTCATGGACTTCTTTGGCACTAAGATGGAGACCTTCCGATCAGCTGTCTCTGCCGCTTCCCTTCCTTCCCCTAACCCACCAGGCCAAACTTCCTCTAAGGCTCCCCCGGCCCTAGCCCGGAATTCGCATCTTTCTCTAGTTTCTCTCCTATCTCCAAACTCATCTCGTCCATGAGATTCACTTCCTGCTCCCTCGATCCTATTCCCACCAAACTGCTTACCACCCAACTTCCCTTCCTGGCTCCCATGTTAGCTGATATTGTAATGGTTCTCTCCCCTCAGGTACTGTCCCCCTCTCCTTCAGATCGGCAGTCATCACCACTCCCCTCAAAAAAAAACCAACCCTAGACCCTTCCACCCTTGCAAACTACCACCCCATCTCCAACCTTGCCTTCCTCTCCAAAGTACTTGAACGTGCTGTTGCCTCCCAAATCCGTGACCATCTTTCCCAGAACTCCATGTTTGATCCCTCCAAATCAGGTTTGATCCCCTACCACAGTACCAAAACGGCTCTCATCAAAGTCACAAATGACATCCTATTTGACCGTGACAAAGGTAACGATTCCTCCTCATTCTTCTCGATCTGTCTGCAGCCTTTGACACGGTTGACCACTCCATCCTCTTCCAACGCCTCTCCACCGTCGTCCAGTTTGGTGGGACTGCACTCGCCTGGTTCCATTCTTATCTATCCAGTCATAACCAGAGAATCACCTGCAATGGCTTCCGCACCATTACCTCTGGTGCCCCCCAAGGATCTATCTCTGGCCCCCTCTTATTTCTCATCTACATGCTGCCCATCGGCAACATCATCCAAAAACTCAGCATCAATTTCCACATGTACGCTGATGACACCCAGCTCTGCCTCACCACCACCTCTCTCGACCCCTCTGCAGTCTCTAAATTGTCAGACTTCTTGTTCAACATCCAGTACTGCATGAGCAGAAATTTCTTCCAACTAAATATTGGGAAGGCCTAAGCCATTGTCCTTGGTCTCCGCCACCAACTCCATCCCTCTCCCTGGCAACTGTCTGAGGCTGAACCAGTCTGTTCGCAACCTTGGTGACATATTTGACCCCGAGATGAGCTTCCAACCGCATATCCGTGCCATCACTAAGATTGCCTATTTCCACCTCCATAACATCGCCCGACTCTGCTCATGTGCTGCTGAAACCCTCATCTATGCATTTGTCAACTCTAGACTTGACTATTCCAACGCACTCATGGCTGGCCTCCCATGTTCTACCCTCCGTAAACTTAAGGTCATCCAAAACTCGGCTATCTATGTCCTCACTCACACTAAGTCCTGTTCACCCAGCGCCCCTGTGCTCATTGACCTACATTGGCTCCCAGTTAAGCAACGCCTCAATTTTAAAATTCTCATCCTTGTTTTCAAATCCCTCCATGGCCTCGCCCCTCCCTATCTCGGTAATCTCCTCCAGCCATAGAACCTTCCGAAATTTTTAAAATATTTGTTCCTGGGATGTGGGAGTCGCTGGCAAGGCCAGCATTTATTGGCCATCCCCAATTACCATTGAGGTGGTGGTGGTGAGCCGCCGCCATGAACCGCTGCAGTCTGTGTGGTGAAAAGATATCTGTGCTCCTGGCCTCTTGAGCACTCAGATATTAATCGCTCCACCATTGGCAGCTATACCTTCAGCTGCCAAGGCCTCAAGCTCAAGAATTCCCTCCCTAAACCTCTCCACCTCTCTCTCCTTATTTAAGATGCTCCTTAAAACCTACCTCTGACCAAGCTTTTGGTCATCTGCCCCAATGTAGCTCGTGTCAAATTTTGTTTGTTAACGCTCCTGTGAGGCGCCTTGGGACATTTTACTACATTAAAGGCGGTGTATATAAATACAAGTTATTGTTGTTGTTGATACCAAAATATTTGAAGAGTCATGCACACTAGATCAATCTCCCTTTTCCCCACAGGGCATTTTGTTTTTGAAAAGCTAGTGTTAACTTCATTTAATAACAGCTTTTCCCTCAAAGCTTACAAAACAAATTACAGGAATCAGGATAGCGAAGTGTGAATTCGTCAGATAATCCCATTTGATCCTATTCAGAAGGATATACACTCAAATTATTCAGAACAATTAAAAAAATTAGAAAACCACACCATGAAGCGGGGTTAATTTATTTTAATATAATGTCTGTTTGCTGTTAACCTGTGCTTGGAACAAGATGCTGTGTGTGGCACGCTTCACTCTCAGAAGCCTGCCTGAACACTGCTTGGAACTCAGTCTTACTCTGGCAGTCTGTCCCCCTCGGAGAGACTTTTAATGTGGCTTTTTTTCCATTATTTCCTCCCGGAGAGTTTAATAATCTTGGTTCCACATGGTCTGACTGATGGAATGTCAGGAGACTCGAACGAATCCCTCTCGCTCCCCCTTCCCCTTATTTTTTTCATTTCCTCCCCATTTCAAACAGACTGCCTGGCTCCAGTAGCCTAACACACACTGGCATTCCCTACCCAGCTGCCTTCTTTAATACGATCAATGTCAGTAAGGATTAGCTGAGGCCAGGCTTGAGTCAAAGTTTTAAAAAAAACTTAATTGTAACCAAGAATATTTAATGGGACTGGAAACAGTGGGTTTGACACTGCCCTTTCACCTCTGGGATCAAGGTTCAAACACAGCCCAGACGGGGGGTATGAACGTCTCCACTGACTGATGTCCAGGTGAAAGGGGTGTGGGAAGTTGCATATAGTTCCCAATGGACAGTGGCACATGACAGGACCACATTGAACTTCTAAGGAACAACAGAGGTGGTCAGTGGAAAACAAGAGGTATTTCTGTACATGGAGCAAAAATTGTAGCCATGTAAACTAGGATTGCCAACTCTGGTTGGATGTATTCCAGGGTGTTTTATCACATAATCCACCTCGCCTCACGCTCCCACCATTGGTCACCTGACATATCCAACTTCTGGATGATTCTTGAATGTTCGGCTGCCATTTTCCCCCATCTCCAATATTTTTATAACTACTAGATAAAAGCGACTGAGGAAAATGAAAGAAAAAACTTTTTTTTTATATAAATGCGCCTATAATTTTTCTCATGGGATGCTTGCAACAGATTCTTTAATTCAACCTTTAATTCCTGGAGACTCCAGGCCAATTCTGAAGGATTGGCAGCCCTAGTGTAAACCTGTGCAATTCTCCGGTTTCTCTGACCATCCAGTTACAGAAGGGGGCCAGGAACAGGGGACTTGAACCTTCTTGGTTGGCAAAGGGTGACTGGCTGTGGCGAGAAAATGTCAAGTTGTGAGCTACATGCTTATTTCCCCTCCCTCCTAGCAGTTAATTTCAGGGCTTCACCATGGAGGCCCTGGCAGCAGGTCCCTACCCCTGCACCTCCCAGATGTTGCTGATGCAGCAAAATTGAGGAGGAAAGGGTTAAACTGGGAATGAACCATAGCACTTATGCAGACAGTAGATGTAAAGTGGAATTTGACACGACAGAAAACTTTATTAAGACAGAACTCGACACATTAACTCTAAAGTGGTGGAAGCTGGTTCCACTGTGCTTGTGAACATTATCTAAAAATGTTGAGGATAATTGAGTTAATAGATTCACATGGGAGTTAGATTCACATGGGAGTTAGGATGAGAGTGTAGAGGTCTTGGCCGAGGATGGGAGTCCATGACTGAGGTCATGCATGGAGTGTGAAAGGAGTTTGTCTGATGGGCCGAATGGCCTTTTGGTGCTCCAAGTTTTCTACTGTTCCTATATGCCACACACAGTTCTCCTCTATATTGCACTGGTACACAAGATTAAAGGGGACATGATTCAGGTTTAAAGAATAACATGGATGGGAGTTATTTATCTCGGACAAGTCTGTTATCACGAGTATAAAGTTAACGAGCCTCAAACAAGACTGAAGATTAGCAAATATAAAATTCCCAACGAGCAGTAGATCCGTGGAATAGGATTACAGCAAAAGCAGTTAATTCTGAGTTGATTAACAGCTTTAAAAATAAAAGCCTGGATCAGGGAGGTTTCAGAATCAATCACTTGGCCCAGGAGGTGTTGCAGCTTTTGTTTTGAGGGTTGCGTAGGTGGGTACCAAGAGCATCGGGACCACATATTTAAATCCATTTCCCTACTCATTTGCATATATCCCCAATTGCTTATACTAATGGTTTCTGGTGTTCTAATTTTAGATTTATCCATCAATGAGGCAACAGCCCTTTCCAAACCTCCAGGCCCACAAAATTCAAACAGGACAAACAAGCGAGCAGAAACAGAAGGGGAATTGTTTTGTTTTGCCTTCCCAGCATAGAGCAATGCATGCTGGGAGCACATACTTGAATGTTAAATCCAGAACAGATAGCTCACCAGTTACGTGGGCCACCTGACTTTCCGTTCATTACGGATGGAAAATTGGGTGGGCTGTGTAATGTGCACATCATTCTCCATATGCAATATTCCAATATGCAGCCCTGGTGTGTGATGGGCAACAGTGGAAAGTTATCTCCAGAAGCTCAAAGAGAAGTAACTTGCCTGGGCTCCGGGGCTGCACATGGCTCGTAGGCTGTAGACTGGACTGCCTTAGCCGATGGCGTTAGCTGATCTCAGCTGGGCTAGTGGTGCTGAGCTACAACTGGTCTTCACTTGTTAACTAATCCCTGCTGGAGCATGTGCAGAAATTGACAGAATTGGACTTGGCTCTTCATGTCCACTATGGTCAAATAAAGCGCCAGCATTTACTGCCTAGGCTCACAATGAAGAATGGCTGCTTGGGTAAGGAACTGGGTCCTCAGAAAAAGGAATTTAATATTAATGTCAATGCTTTAGTTAACTGTATAGGGTTTATTCAGCGATCCTTTGCTCTGAGCCTTACTTTAGAAGAGTGTGGGTGGGCAAACTGACACTACAGCATTGTAGCTCTATCTCTGCCCTGTGCTCCCACCTAACAAACTCCATGCGGGGAGTGCAGGATTGTTAATTTTACCCTCAAGAGCCACGTTGCTTTCACGCAACTCCAAGTGGCCAGTTACTTAGCGATACCAACAGATATCTGCATGTCCTCAACAGTAATGGGAAGGGAAAGTGAGCTGCCCCATCTCTGTTATTAGTAAAGAAATAAATCAGAGCAGTCCTTGTAATTCAGAGATCTTGGATATGCGGTAACTACAAACGCAGAGGGAAGCAACATCATGGAGAGAGGAAATATCAAGATGTATTGAGAGATCGGCAGGCTTGTCCAATTGGCTCAGCTGTTTTTAGTTTCTGCTGATCCCACTTCAGTTTCCAGTCTGTGTATAACTTATGTAATGTTGCATGAAGTCCCATTTCCTGAAAATGGAAGTTGCAATTCCCAGTCGAACTCACTGCTGCGAGATACTCTCGTTTGTGGCAATTTTCATTGACCAGCTCAAGATGTAGATTACGAAATGTCGAGGAACCCTCAGGGTAAATTACTGCTTTCCTTGCTCTGCCTCAGTTTTTAAAAAGTGATTAAAATCTATTTTCTTCTCCTAGCTCAGCACCATACTCCAGAGAGAGCACATGGACTGTTCCCCAAGCCAAAAGTGGTCTGTCACCAGCTGTGCGGAGGTATGTGACAGAGGTTCTGGGATATGTGATTCACACTCCAATTTCTGCTCTCTCCAGTACGAAGTCTGGTCGTGCCCTGGATTACCATGCACTCCAAGGGCACTGGAGGTATGCGTTTAGGTCTCAAGGAGAAGAAAAGACCATCATGCCCAAAGTTTTTTTCCAAGGAACCAATGTGGTGTGACTCCATTGCACTGCTACTGGATTAATGTTCAGAAGACAATGATCCCTATAGAACTTTTTTTTTCATTCAACTGGTTTCAACTAATATCCTTCATTATTTGGGAGAGAGATAATAGCTAAACTAGGATCTAAACCCTTGCAAAATTAAAGGTCATCCAATGGTTATATAACCTTTATAAAAGGGCAGTGAAGCTATTCTTGTTTCCCTTCACATATTAGGAAAACTACCTGAAAATTCATTGGCACTCAGACACCAAGCTCCCCATTACCCAAGATACCAGCCAAATAATCTTTAACCATAGAAACGGAGGAAGCCAACTCCTTCACGCAACTTGGCCTGCCTCCAGTATTACGGTCTTAAAGGAGGAACACCTTCTATTGATGGAGCCTAACCAAAAGAAGCCCCTTCTTCAGGAAAGCCTTCACCCACTGAAGCTCCTGCCTTCTTCAGGGAACCTCAGTTAGAAGCCCCTTAATATTCTCTCCTTTGCTCCCCAAGTCAAAACAATTAAACTTTAATGTACAGACAACAACAAAAAAGTCCAGAAATTACTGGGACCAATATTAGCCGATGAACACAACATTCTTCTATCTGCTATTTCAGCTGAGCTGTTAACTTAGTTAAAATAAACAGATTATAGCCTGTATTAAAATAGCAGACTAACAAATATTATATGAACGCATTATCACCAACTGTAATTCCCAGTGTGTGATGTGAGTCCTTTGTGGGTGCTGAGATCCCACTATCAAAATACGTAATATCCATTGTGTGATTTATTAAAGATGGTGATCTCCAAGAGACTCCCTCGCCCTCTAATTAGGAAATGAATCCATGAAACCCTGCCCTGCTCTTGGGGACAACAGAGAACCCTTGCTGTAGGAACAGGAACCAAGAAACCCTCCTCCCTAGAGTACTGGCTTAGGCCTTAGGATCAGAAGGTTCTGAGAATGTGTCAGCTGTGGCTCAGTGGGTAGCACACTCGCCTCAGAGTCAGAAGGTTGTGGGTTCAAGTCCCACTCCAGGGACTTGAGCACATAAAGCTAGGCTCACACTCCAGTGCAGTGCTGAGGGAGTGCTGCACTGTCGGAGGTGCCGTCTTTCGGATCTCTCAGGTGGACGTAAAAGATCCCATTTATTTCAAAGAAGGGCAGGGAAGTTCTCCCCAGTGCCCTGGCCAATATTTATCCCTCAACCAACATTAAAAAAAACCCAGATTATCTGGTCATTAGCACATTGCTGTTTGTGGGACCTTGCTGTGCGCAAATTGGCTGCTGCGTTTCCCACATTACAACAGTGACTCCACTTCAAAAGTACTTCATTGGCTGCAAAGCGCTTTGAGACGTCCAGTGGTCGTGTAAGGCGCTATAGAAATGCAAGTCTTTCTTTAGTTTGGGTTTCAATAGGAGGTTCCCCACACCAGCTATTTAGTTCAGCATAGGTGAAGCACCAGAAACATGATGGTAGGGCACTGCAGACCTGCCCACATGCACGAGTCACCTGGATGCCTTTACTCAAATCCATCATTCTGGACAATACATTTGAATAAAACTATTCAGTGATTCTCAAACTTTTGAGGCGAGGCTGCATCAAAAACTAGTGGTAGGTCTGCAAAGAAAGTGACCCCTCTCTCCTCCAATTCCCATGTTACACTCTGTCCCTTCACTCCGGTTTTATTTTCTCTCTCACTTCACTTTTGATTTCCCTCCTCCACTTTTTTCTAATTTTCCTCCATTTTTCTCTTTCTACTGTCCCTTTGTCCTTATTCACTTCTTCCTCCTGTAATTCTGTCTCTTTACTTGGTGTTTCTTCCTCCCCTACTTTCATTAAGATGCTAATGCATGTCTCTCCTCCCCTTCCTCTCCTCTTTTGTATTGCCTCTGCAAGGTTCTCTTTTCTGTTTAGTGTTGGTGCTGCCATATGGAGGGGGGAGCAGCCTGGGAAGAAAAGAGGAAACCAGGGAGCAGCACTTTACACAGAGCCAAGGAGGGACTGCTGAAATAAAAACTGACATGCACGTACAGAATGGCTGCAGGTTCATAACAGTCACGGCACTTCAAAGTGTAATTCATTATGTGAAACCCTTTGACGTGTTTCAAGGAAGTGATAAAATGCTGTATAAATATACTACTCTCATCCTCCCCAACAAATCTGAGGTGCACTAGTGTCTGTCAGAAGTACACCTTCAGGGAGAGGGATTAGAAGCAGCCGAATGATCTCTCTGGGTTGGTAAGATACTGAGATGTGGAGCTTCAAGGGTTAAATACTGATAGTGCATCACAGAAACCAGACTCAAACCAATAAAACCACTGAATGAGATTAAGGTTCCCACACAACCAGCTGACAAAGCAGCACTTCCTGCCATAACCCTTTCCAATTCAAAATAAACAGTTTCTCACCTCCAGGCTCAGCTGTCTGCCCACAGCCTTCTGGTAGGTGACTGGCTGCTTTAACCACTACCACTCGGAGGGCACAGAGTATCCCTTCTTGTCTGTTTCTTTCCCATTCTGTTTCTTGTCATTTTGCTTGTTGCCCAAGAGACTGAGCAGCCCAAATTAAATCCTTGTTAATATTAGCATTTAGAGCAATGTCTGATATTACTTTCAAGTGCCTGACATTTCCTAATGAATGTCAGTTACCCAATTAATTTCTTAATTAGCTGTCTTGAGTTTCAACATCAAGGACTTTGTGGGCTCCCAGGACACAGGCCCCCAGCTTGCTTTATTAAAACTTTAATTGGAATTTGGTGTCTCCGGGATTATTTAACATATCAGCGCCAATCACTCGGGGGGAAGAGCGGGGGAGTGGAAGAGAATCACATGACCTATTACACTTTAATGTTGTTCAGTATAGTTCTTGTGTGATACTTTCAATTCATCATCTGAAATTGCTCCCAGCACTGTCACCATCAGTGACAAGCTCCTAACCACCAATACTTCCTCCCAGTGTTACACAGAATGCTCTCAAGTCAGTTTTTTTTTGTCCATTCAAAATGACCTATAGTCTGGAAAGCACTGAGCGATGCCATTGCACAAACATTTACTGCACTCATATCAAAACCCTCTCCATTATTTTAACGTAAACCAAATGGGTCGACATCTCAAAATATCAGAGAGGGGGATTTGATATGAGGGAGGTGAACTTTTGTAACACCGTTCAGTGACCTATAGGCTCATAGTTGTACTGCTGGGTGTTTTTCATAGTTCAAGTGGATACAATTGGGATAATTTTGAGAGTCTGTGCTGCCGGTGCAAAGCCTCACTTGTGCGTATTGAGAAATTGCAGATATGCTGGCAACGATTTTGATATACGTGCTCGGCATGCAAGGCTCCCCATTGGTAGTGTGAAATGGGGAAAAAAATCAGAATATAAAAATACCCATTGCTGCACTTGACTGAAACTTCAGTGTCAATGCTGGCATTTATTCCCAGTGTCCAGTGATTTCTGAAATGTATTAAACGTCCTTGGAATTGTTTCCTTCTTTTTCACAGGCAAGACTTCCTCTGAACAGCACTTTTCCCTCGTCAGTGTTTTTGGGGAGCCCCTGAAAAGACTGGCGATTTGTCCATAAGGCTCTGTCACTGCCGTTCGTGAGGTTATTGGTCTGGCTCTTGCTACTCTGGCGCTTGGTCCAAACGGATTCCTCTTTATATTTTATTTTTCTTCCAAATATTCTCCTCACCTCTCCTAAAGCTGATGACTTCTTGCTAGTGATAGTTCTACGTCAACTTAAGACAGCGAATATTAACAGGCGTTTGATGGTGGAAGGTTGTCAAAATCAACCCAATCCTGTCCTAGCCTGATGATCACACATGCGCATTTCAAGGAAGGGCCCCTAGATAGTGATCAGGAAAGGGAACCTCAGGCAAATATCTCCTCCCTAACCAAAAGGTCACCGAGGTCAACTGTAGTGCCCCCTAATGCAACACTCAACCAAGAACAGTTAACTGAGCACGGGCTAAGGATGGAACTTGGGACCATCCTAGTTTGTTAGACTCAGTAGTGTTAGACTTGGTGAACAACTGGGAAAAATAGAAGTAGAGCTAGGTGGCAGCAGAACAGCCTGTGATTCAGTGCTGTAGGATGTGAAATAGTCACGGAGTGAGTTCTAACCATGCAATCAGTGTTTGTTAGCTGCAAACCGTTTACAGAATTGGCCAGCTGGCATGTGAAATGTTTATATTCTGGCTGATTTTCCTGGTCCACACTACCAGTTGTGAGCCTTACCTGCTGGGCACATATATCAGAATTGCAGACGGCACACCTGCAATATGTGAGACCAGTGGGCGAGGTTTCCCGCTGGCAGTCCAAACTCTGAAAATTACACCAATGTCCACTTGAACTGCGAAAAGCACACAGCAGTACAGCTATAACCTCTCAAAATCACTGGCCTGCTGGCACTGGTATCCTATCACAGGGGAGTGGCACACTACCAGCACAGGAAATGTATATCAACAATGTACACCAACCATACATGTTGGGGGTTTGCAATATTTGCATAACGTTTATATCCACTGGTAATACCATACTAATGAAATGCAGTTTCACCATTACCAACTTTAGCCTGTCCTACCCTGCGATAGCAGCAGCTGGCATATGAGCACAGAGCTGGCATAGAGGGTTGGCAACTCTGGTTCGACATATTCTTGAAGGTTTCATCATTTCCTCACCCAAACAGCCTTCCCCCAAATCTCCAATATTTTTATAACTAAAACAAATGTGTTCAAAGAAAATGAAAAAAAAAACAAACAACTTTTTAATGCCCCCATGAGTTTTCTCAAGGGGTGCTAGCAGCAGTGTCCAGGAGATTTATTTTTAATTCCTGGAAACTCCAAGGCAATCCTGGAGGGTTAGCAGCCACAGAAAAACCAAAGAATTGGAAACTTTTACTCAATATTATATGGATACATTGACACCACCACCGTAACTACTGAACACAATCCCACAATGCACAAGTGTTATGCTTCCATGGGCCATACTGTTGTTTCACAAGACTCTCTGAAAGGCAATCAAATTAGTACCAATTAGTGTCAAACTTGAGGTGCTTGTGTTCTGACTCGCATGGCTGAATTTAACCAGCCCAGCACTAATTTCATTTCCAGACTTGCCCCAGTATAGAGCAAGAGAGCCCATTAACGAGTGGACCCTAGAGTGTGAGGACACCCCTTTATTCAGCCTGTGAATCAAACCAATCTCCCAATGCAGAAAAGGACTTAATTGACAAGCAAATATTTTCAAAATGGTTGCTGCTACAGCCAGCACCTTGCTAAACCGCTTTGCCCACCTTTGAGCAGGGGGCGAAGTGATTGTTTTGTGCTACCATGTCACGCTGTGTACTTTCTGAACATGATTGAGGCAAAGCCGGGCCTTACTGTGGTGTGATCTACACGTGACAGATCTTCCAAATTAGCTTTTAGTAACATAATACAGCCACCTGAGCTCCTACTCAGTTATTAAAATGTGTAAGTCTGGAATGTTCTTCGTAGACACACTGGCCGTGGGTTGATGTGTCCAGGCCAGGCCAGGGCTACCTGTGAAATGCAGGAATTGGAGATGGAAACTCAGACCCTGATAAGGGCGATGCTCTGACACAATTGCTACTGTTTCCCAACTAGGAAATGAAGCAAATCAGACTGTACACAACTAATCTCATTGCAACAGAAATCAATTTAACACAGCCGCGAACAACTCCAAGTCCCCAACCTATTCCAGTTGTGCACAGCCACCTACTCCAAGCAGTAACCCATTGCAGTTCCAACTTATTTCAGTCAGTGTTGTGTCAATGTCTGGCCAGTATCACATACAGATATTGGAGCAGTGGATTGGTCCACTGAATTAGACTTTTACCCCTGGGACCTGGGTTCGAATCCAGCTCGGTGTAATGGGAATGAAGATCTCTTCTGTCTGCTGGCTGTCAGGGTTCGATGCAAAATTACTTTGGGTAGTCTCAATCCATCTAGTGGGCATGGGCACAACAGAGCCCCTCCGATTCACTCATTGCAAATAATGGTTGAAGAAAGAAAGAGACTCTTGGATCAGATCACCATCAGATTTTCCTGTACAGGAAACTTTGGTTTATCCGGAGGTTAGCTGTCCAGAATGCTCGAGCCACCGGCAAAAATCAGGAGCCGTTTCGTTAGTTTTTTTTTCTTTTCGTTGCTTTTTTCCCCACCAGTCAGGCTCTGCACGGTCTCGCTGAAGCTGTTGCTAAGCTACAGAGACGCTTGCAAGGTACGGCCGACTGTTTAGAAGCAGGGTTTGTTGCCAGATACGGAGCTCAAAATCTCCGTATGTTTCAACATTAGCGCTGGTTTGTCCGGCAGTTTGGATGGGACGGCAACAGCTCAGTCCCGTTGGTGCCGGATAGCACAAAGTTTCCTGTATTTACTGCAACCAGGCAATCCAATATGCCCAGAAAATAGATCCACCCCATCTTCTCCAGACCGTAAGTATAGTGCAAAGCTTACTGATTGCAGATTGTGCATGTCTTGCTCTTTTCTCTCTACAGTTGTGTCACAGTAGTCAACCCACCTGTGATATCCTGTACAGTCCCTCGCCCCAGGTTTTCGTGCATGCCTGGATGACACTCAACAGTTTAATGTTTCAACTGGAGGAGCCTGTAGGCTTTAGGGGAAACATGGCTTGGCAGAATTCACAGATCCTGGTGTGTCTGCTGAAATTGAAGGTGTGCTGTCTCTAAAGTAGATGGGAAGGATCATCATACCAGGGAGGATCACCCTACTAGGAGTCAACCCACAGCCCTGTACAACAGTTGTTGATTGCAGCCCCATGAGACCACCACTCACTAATTTATTTGTCTCCTACCCAAAGCAGCTGCTTCCTCACTACAAATAAACTCCAAAAATGAACCTGCAGCATGCTTCTGTGTAATTGTGCTACCCCTTCACTGATTATGTTCCAGACTTTGACTCACTGGGGTGTATGCGCATGCTTGCGTGCATTGGATGGGGTGGGGGGGGGGTTAAGTAAGAGAACTGAACTTTCTGTATGATTAGGTTTGCCATGGATAGTGATGTTTAGACTATAGACAAAAGCTGGCCTGGAAAACATTGCGAATGTCAGATTTAAAGTCTGGCATTTCCTGTGCCAGCAGATTCTAAAACGAGAGAATATTCAGCCTCCACTCCAAAATGAGTCTCTTTTAAATAAAGGACTTCCCCGAGTGGGGCTGGAAACTGGGTGCGACACTGGGTTAGAATGCTACACTTTCATTAGAAAGCTGGGTATAAATCCAACCCAGACTGAGGAGATGAAAGTCTCAGCTGGGTCAGCTACAAGGGTCCTACATGAAGTGATTCAGGGCAGTCTGAACACCTAGCATAGAATTCCCCTATGTGGCATTAGATAGGGCACAAGGGAAACTGAAAGTGTCACACTGGTGCAGCAAGGGGAGTTTGCATGGAGTGGAAAAAAAACTTTGCTCCGACCTGGGAATGCTTGATGGCGACGTCGGATACTCGAGAAGGCAAGTGTTTCATTTCCCAGAACCATCAGTCCTCAATTTGGTGAGGCCAAAAAAAAAAATCACCAAATTCATTTTAGAAGAAGTTGGCCCAACTGTGATGTTCCTATTACGAAGCTTCCACTGCTGGTGACCGAGCAATTTCTCCCTATTTTAATTGTGGGACTTTAAAAAATTACCTTCCTCAACTAAGCCCTTCATGAAAAGAAACATTACATAAGGATTATAATTTTTGACTTCCTCTGGGAAAGCAGTGAATTGCAGAATGTTCTATGTGACTCCTTAATCCGGCACAGGAGACCCATTATTTTTTTCTAAAAACAGACCCATCTTCCAGAGAAGATTTGGAATTGTAATACTTCAAAACCCTAGCTGCTTTTATGTTGGGTTAAGTGCTACAGGAGTGTTGCCAGCTCCTGACACGCAGTGCTCACACAGCCAATGGCAAACCCAAAGTGAACTTGTTAGATTCCCCAAGGCCAGCAACCAGGAAAATTTTATTCATTCCCAGGACGTGGGCGTTGCTGGCAAGGACTGCCGTTATTGCCCATCCCTGGTGGTCCTTCTGTAAAAGTTTGATACAACTGAATGGCTTGCTAGGCCAATGCAGAGGGCAGTTAAGAGTCAACCATGATGGTGTGGGGCTGGAGTCACACATAGGCCAGACCAGGTAAGTACAGCAGGTTTCCTTCCTTGAAGAATATTAGTAAACCAGTTGGGCTTTTAATGACAATCCGGCAGCTTCATGGTCACTTCTACTGATCCCAATTTCTTATTTCCAGATTTTATTTTAAACTAAATTCAAATTCTCAAACTACCTTGGTGAAATTTGAACTCGCATTCACTGGATTACTCGTCCAGTAACACAACCACTACGCTACCGGACCCCTAAAAATCCAGTACAAAACAGGGCTCCCCTTCCACCAGTCTTAGTAAACCTGGAAACCTGTGTTTTGGTTTGGTGTTACCAGTTGCACACAAATCACACATCAGGAGCTGTTGCCTTTAGCCCAATATAGAAGTAGTTCCTCCATCCAACTACTGTCAGCCAATGCACGCCACCAGCCCCCTAGCCCTCATCTCCCCCATCCCAATTTTGCTTCCAATCCCCTCTTAGTTCAACTGACGAGATCCCTCCCTTGCCTCCGATTTTCATCAAATGTTCATCAACAGAATCTCAAAGCTGTTGATGAAATGTAGCACTTTGATGTAATGCACAGCTACCAATGTGTGAATAGGCACAATCCTGGACAGTAGGCATGAGTGACAGCTGACGATATGCAGCAGTACTAGAATGTTCAAAACAAAAAAGTATACTTTTTATAAAATTGATTCCCCCTCCCCCCTCAAATTTTAAATGTTTTCATTTTGAAAATTCCCATACCACTGCCTTTTCACAGCTTCCCTTCACTAGCCAGGTGCGTTGTCTCGGAGCTATGCCAGCTTGGGCAGTGGCAGCTGTAAATACCTGCCCCCTTCTGGCTAAACACATTATCCGGTTGCCACATTGAACATGATAAACTAATATGAATAGACTGGCACATAGGATTGGAGGGTGGTGGGATGGGCTGTGGGAATGCCCCGCTGTAGGCAACTAAAGGTCCCATGCACCTACAGGCACCCAATAGAACACCTTTTGTCCAGTTAAGCTCAAGCACCACATCAAACACAATCTGTTACCTAATGTATTAATCTGGGATACGGATACTGTGACTGAGTGGGGCCTAACAACAGAAGAAACACAGGGCACTATTGAACAGAGCAGTTCCTTTAAAGGGCCAATCCCACCTCCTTACCACATTAATTTCTCAGGAAGCTAACGTGACAATGCCAACCCTTTTAATGGATTTAAGTCCTTTGTGTTGCTAACGCACTGACACCAATACATTTAAGAGGAAATAACACACCTAAAGCGAATACATTTTAATGCTGCGTGACCTCAAATTGCTCCCAATGCTGCCACCAGTACATCACCCTAGTGTCATACAGTTCAAAACGCTCCTTCCAGGCACAGCCACATTTGGGAGAACAAAATCTAGAATTGTACAACTGGGTCTTATGCCACAGTTCATGTTGGCACAGTAAGGGTGATTCTGTAATTCCGGCCAATACCGCTTCCTACTGGGAATGCTGTATTTCAGAATCACCCCTCGTATGAACACGTCACACAACCAATTGTCGCACTTTGCTCAAATTCAAGTGACAACGGTACCTTTGTTTTAATAAACACATAAAAAGTAACAACAAAAGTTTGACACCAGTGCTGCCAAAGTAACCGGTCCATGAATTGAGCATACCAAAAGTCGCACCTTTAAGAAATAGTCTCCATTTCCACCTCCTCTTCCACTGCAAGTGGGCTTCTCAAATTCTCCTTTATGCTACTCAACATTTGAAAAGTCATCTCGTATACAGATGGGGAAAGACAGAAAACATGTGTGCGTTTAAAGAGGCAAAGGAACAGTGTGCACTGAACAGTATTAATCCTGTCTGTGGGAGGGAACGATATCTGCCAGAGTCTCAAAGAATCGGTCTGGGAAGTTTTTGATAAAACTTAAAGAAAAAAACATTTGCTGAAGTCTTAAAACAGAAACAAGCACTTCCATCTGCTTTGCTCTGCCAACGTCTCTATAACCAGAACAACAATGACATTTTTAACAAAAAGAAACATAGGTCTTGGGGGGGAAATACAGAATATGGAAGGATTTCTATTATACACTCACATCACTGTCAAAATGATCAGCTTTAGGGTAATTATATTTAGTGCAGGATCCCACATCTGACCTAAAAACACCAGGAGCCATTTTTTGGGGGGGAAAAGGTGGGGGTAGAAGGTCAATTAATACCAAGTTTAAGCACCATGGTCACTGGTCTAGATCTGTGCGAAATGCTCATGTACTGGCCTGTGGGGCTAATTGACAAGCTGGCGTGCGTGGCGCTACCAGGCTGGGGAATTTGGCAGAAGTAGACATACGTTATCCTAACTACTGGGGCCCAAAGAGACACAGATGGGAGATGACAACACAGAAAAGGAACGAGGTGCTTTTCATCCCAAAAGAAAACAAACCATTTCAAAAACAGGAAAACTTGCATATGCAGAATTCAGATAAATAATATAGTTCTTCCTTGGATGACTTTCCCTGTCCATCTGACTAAAGCAGTTGTGATTTTGTGCAGAAAATTTGAACAATTATTAGATTTCATTGAAATCAAAACTTACTGCATAGCTGCAGTGCATTCAAGGCTTCTCCACAAACGCAAATAAAAACACTCAATGCTGGGGATCCGCTGGTAACTCCATTGCACAACGCAAACTTTAAAGACTGCGTAGCCAACATGATTGCAACAAGAGGCAAACCCTAATAATTCTTGTACAACATACCATGCCAGAAATATAATCAACATTAGCTGACAGATTAAAAACAACTCTACAGCAGAGTTAGCCACATTTGCGTCTTTGCGGGCTGTATAGGTGCATGCCATGGAATCCCGAGGGTGGCATATAAAGTTTAAATCCACGTTCCCCTTAAACTGCTGGTACAAACAGATCCTAGTGTTCCGATTTGGGACATATCCAACAAATGAGGCAAGTGTCAAAAAAAACTCTTCCCAAACCTCTAGGTGCACAACCAATTAGCAAATGAGAAATATATTTAGGGGCTGGTTGACAAGGTTTAGGGGCCACAGGTAACAGAAGAGCTGAGGGGCGGATACTCGTGTTTTAGGGACATTCTAAGGTGGAATAATTGTGGATACTTCAAGACCATTTGTGAGAATGTAAAAACTCTGCAGCCCATCTCAGAGTCCAATGCACCCGTTTGGTTTGATTAAAGCGTGACATTCAATTAAACACTCATTCCCCACATAATTCCCTGCATTAGTGACCCAGGCATTTCGCATACTGGAAAACATTTCCCAGGATTAATGAGGACACTGACTTAACAGCTTTCTAAAAATACTAGCATTCTCTCTGCTCTAGTAAAGCACTGTTGCAAGAACACTTGGACGGAAACAAATACAATTGTTTAGTCCTCCCTCGATGCAAACACAGCAAAAGGAAAACCAGCCACAGCTTCTGCTCAGCCCAGGCAAGAGCAACAGGAACACTGCTCCTGAAAGCTTTTTAATAGAGAGGCTGAGGATGGAGTGCTTTTATCAGACTGTAACCTAATCCCATGATGGCTCCTTCTAACCATCCCTCAAATGCTCAGTCCTTGGGCTGTGCCTGCTACTCCCACAGGCTGCCGACAAGGCTTGGCATGCCAGCCAGCTAACTTCTGTCAACAGTACCCATATATCCTGACCGGGACTCCTGATCGATCATCAGCTCTCTGTCTTTGTCGCTCTCTTTTTCTCTCTCTCTCACTTTTTTTTTACTGTGTCTCTCTTTCTGTCATTCTTTCTCTGCTCCGTGTCAGTCTCAGCATCTGTTTTTCCTGCTGGTCGGTCTCCTTCTCCATCTCTGCCTTGCTCTGTCCCCCTCCCCTTTGTGTTCTATCTACCCCTCCTCTGTCTCTCTCCCCAACATCCCATTTGCCTGGTTCCATCTGTTTTTCTATCGCCCCTCTGCCTCTGTGTGTGTCGCACTCAGTTTTTAATATCCCTTTCTATCCCCCCCTGTCTCTTTCCTTCCCTCTCCTGATCCTCTATCCCTTTCGGTCTCTTGTCTTTCTACTTCTCTATCTCTTTGTCTCCCTGCTTTTTCCCCCCACTCTCTATTCCTTGTTCTGTCTCCCCTATCTGTTCCTCCCAGCTTGTATTCCTCTCTACCTCGATCCCTTCCTGCCCTCCCCTCCCCTTGTTTTTCTCCTGTTTTCGATCCCTTTCTGCTCTCACACATACCGTGAAACACTGCAGTCTGCGGCAGCCTGCTCTGTGGTTTGAGCTCTGCAGTCTTGTACGCTTGCCAGTCATCCCTGCTCTCCCTCTGGAGTTGGGAGCTGGCTTTGTTGTTAGTCAGGCAGAGCCTCCCGAACAGATGAATCCAAAAAAAAAAAGCCCCGACTCCATTGAATCACCAACAGGAGCCGAGTTCCAGAAGGGGAGGAGGGGCGGCTAAACTCCAGTGTGTGGGAGGTGGGGAGTTACATTGGATACAAAAAAAAGTCAGGGACTAACTTTTGTGCTGGGGGGGGGGGGGGGGGGGTGAAAGGAAGAAAATATATATTTTTAAATAAAAGTAAGAGCTCCTCCTCCAGTTATGGCCTAGGAGAATCTCAGCTGGATCTGAAGCCAGGCGAGCAGCGCCGAGGGGCTACGGGGCCCCTTCCTCCCTCAGCAGCCCGCCCGCTTACCTCTCACCACAGCGGCTGCCCACACCATCCGCTGCCCGACTGCACATCCCGGACACACCGAGGGCAAGCCGCCCGCTCCATGGATGCTCGGCGTCGGCGAGGATTTCTTTCTCTCACTCTCCTCTCGCTCTCTAAAGTCCCAGCACGACGACGACAGCGGCCGTTCCCATGGATGTGAGGTGGTGAGGGGAGCTCGAGCGCTCGCTCGCTCTCTCTCTCTCGCTCTCTCTCTGTGTGGATCAGCTCGAGCGCTGTGTATGTGTGTGGATGGATGTGATGTGATGTGAGGGGAGCTCGAGCTCGCTCACTGTGTGAATGAGCTCTCGCGCTCCGTGTGTGTGAGGGGAGGGGAGCTCGAGCGCGCTCTGTGTGTGATGTGATGCGAGGGGAGGGGAGCGCTCTCTCGCGCTCCCTGTGTGTGTCTGTGAATGAGCTCGAGCGCGCTCTGTGTGTGTGTGAGCTCGAGCGCGCTCCCTGTGTGTGTGTGTGTGTGAATGAGCGAGTGTGCGCGCGCCCCCCTCGAGCCCCAAACCCACAACCAACCGCCTCCTTCCGACCCTACCAACTCCGTTTGGAAGCGAATGGGAGAAAGGGGGAGGGGGGAAGTAAATAAAAACAGGAGACAAATTAATCCCCCCCACCTCTCTCCCTTCACCATTCACAACCCAGTCGCTCTTCTCACTGGAATATTTTCAGTTCAAATCTCTTTATTGGTCAAGTGTTGATTTTTTTTTAATATTCTGATTCTCACCCCCCCTCCTCCTCTTCCTCTCTCCCTGCTGCTTCTAGGTGAGAGGGTCACTGCGGATGACCTCTGACCCCTTTCATTTCTCACTTGACAACCGGCGACAAATGCCTGACGGAGCTTGGGAAGCGGGCCTGCACTGAGCACTCTGCCAGGGGCAGTCAGCCACAGCAGCTAGCACCCACTGTCAACCACCCCCCAGTTAATAACAGTTCATATAGAAGGTTGCCGGGTGATTTGATAGAGGTGTACAAGATTATGACAGGTTTGGATAGGCTAGACGCCGGGGAAAGGCTGTTCCCACATGGTACAAGGGGAATGCGAGGAGAAATCGAGGACCCAGAACTTGCTGCCGATGGACGTGGTGGAAGCGGAGACACTCAATGTTTTCAAGGGGAGACTGGATAGGCACTTGAGGGAAATAAGCTTGCAGGGCTACGGGGATAGAGCGGGGGAATGGGACTGACTGGATTGCTCTGCAGAGAGCTGGCACGGACTCGATGGGCCGAATGGCCTCCTTCTGTGCCGTTATGACTCTATAAGCCATTACTGAGCTGCGGCTTTTTAATCTCGCCTTCTTTGGCTCGGCCCTGTTTTCTTCCTCTGTGGCGCACCTTGGGGCATCTTTCTATAGCATTGATGTTCAAACTTGGAGGTTGGGGGGGTGGTTATTGGGAGAGGGGCGTGAGGGAGGATACATGGGTTTTGCCCCCTTAAATGCCAAGATTACCGACGCACCATACTAAAATATCATTGGCCAATGCGCCCACGCTACACCAGCGCCCCGAGAGCTTGCATGCCATATAACTGGTGCAAGCGTGACGCTTGGCATTCAATAATTGTGAATGGATGGAGCGCGTAAAGTTGATTGAGAAAACTAGGAAACACAATCCTTCCTACTTGGGATTCACATTTGCTGGTCCTGATGAAAATCCTCGACCGCGGTGTGTTGCTTTTTAGAAAGAGGGAGGTGCGCATGGAACTTGAATTTCTGAAGGAGGGCGCAGCATGGAAAAGTTTGGAAACCTCTGCACTATAGCAATGCAAGTTGTTGTTGCTGTAGCTTATTGGCAGGTCCCCAATGCTTTCATGCTGGATTTGAAGCAATCCAATATAGCTTGACAACATCCCTGCACCGTTGAGCCACCAGTCGCAGGCACGTCGCTCTAGGGATGCACCCAGCAAAGGTTCAGGCGCCACCACTGAATTTACATTTGATGGAGGACCGCGCCCAGGCCACATTGTGCTTGCTGCATCTCTCTGCTAACGTGTAGGTTGAGCATGCCTGACGATTTGGCGTAAGGTACAACCTGCTAGTTCAGCTGCTCTTGTCATAACTGTGTGTGCAATATATAAACTGGCTGATCTCCCGTGGCATTGCTCACGGGTAGTTCAGGATGTGGAGCTGTGAGCCGATATGGCCGCTTTGTTTCATTGATGCCTTGCAGTTGCCCCCTGAGGGCTTTAGTGGGTCTGGGTGCACTCAGAGACCTGCAGGGCTGAGATTGGACTGCTTTCCTTGCTGCTGTTTGCGGACTGTGTTGTGCTTTTTTAAACAGTAAATATAAATATTTGAGGGTCGGGGTAGATTCCATCTCTGCTGTGCTCCTGTGTCTGTCCTGAAGGTGCCTGGTACACATGACCACAGTAAGAGGTTAGAGGGCCCCTGGAAGATCTGCTGTGTGATTCCTGTGTGTCTGTGTTTTTTTTCTTTCTCTCATTCTTTCTGTGTTTCTGTCTCCTCGTTTCTGGCAAGCTCACATAACCCTAAGTTTCTCTCTCGGTTTCTGTGAATCTCACTCCCTCTCTGTTACTGTTATTCTCACTTCATCTTTCCTACATCACAACAGTGACTACACTTCAGAAGTACTCCATTGGCTGTAAAACGCTTTGGGACAACCTGAAGTCATGAAAGGTGCTTATATAAATGCTCTTTTTATTTATTTATTTTTATCTTTTTCTTTTATTCCCACTCCTGTGTTTCTGTTACTTTCTCCTTGTTTTTGTTCTTCCCACTCTCTGTTACTCTCCCTCTTTCTCTGTGTTTTTCTTTTTCTGTTAATCTCTTTAAGGGATCATAGCTATTGGAGGGAGTGAGCAGAATAGGTTGGAGCAGCTGGAGGCAGCCACCGAAGGGGAGAGGAACAGCGTCCCCAGCATGCCTGTGTCAATGGTCTGCAGGTGTTGTTGACATCTGTCCTGAGGATGTTAGGCCGGAGCTGGAATAGACCCAGGAATGCCAAATGTGGTGACGACCGCTGAGCTTCCGACCTCATATCCTCTCCATCACAAAGACCACGTACTTCCACCACTGTAACATTGCCTGTCTCAGTCCATCTCCTGCCAAACCCTCATTCGTGCTTTGTCATCGCCATGACTATGCCAACACTCCCCTGGCTGGTATCCCATCATAGAGTCATACAGCACAGAAAGAGGCCCTTCGGCCCATCGCGTCCGCGCCGGCCATCAAGCCCTGTCTAATCTAATCCCATTTTCCAGCATTTGGTCCGTAGCCTTGTATGCTATGGCATTTCAAGTGCTCATCCAAATGCTTCTTGAATGTTGTGAGGGTTCCTGCCTCTACCACCCTTTCAGGCAGTGAGTTCCAGATTCCAACCACCCTCTGGGTGAAAAGCTTTTCCTCAAATCCCCTCTAAACCTCCTGCCCCTTACCTTGAATCTATGCCCCCTTGTTATTGACCCCTCTACTAAGGGGTCCCTCATAATTTTGTACACCTCAATCAGGTCCCCCCTCAGCCTTCTCTGCTCCAAGGGAAACAACCCCAACCTGTCCAGTCTTTCTTCATAGCTGAAGCGCTCCAGCCCAGGTAACATCCTGGTAAATCTCCTCTGCACCCTCTCCAAAGCAATCACATCCTTCCTATAGTGTGGCGACCAGAACTGCACACAGTACTCCAGCTGTGGCCTTATCAGCGTTTTGTACAGCTCCATCATAACCGCCCTGCTCTTATATTCTATGCCTCGGCTAATGAAGGCAAGTATCCCATATGCCTTTTTAACCACCTTATCCACCTGTTCTGCTGCCTTCAGGGATCTATGTACATGCACACCAAGCTCCCTCTGATCCTCTGTCTTTCCTGGGGTCTTACCATTCATTGTGTATTCCCTTGCCTTGTTAGTCCGTCCACCCTCTAAGCTTTAGCTTATCCAAACACTATTGCCTGTATCCTATCTTGCACCAAGTTCCACTCACCGATCACTCCTGTCACACATGACCTACATTGGTTTTCGGTTCCCCAATGCCTCCAATATAAAATTCTCACCCTCATGTTTAAATCCCTCCACGACTCGCCCCTCCCTACCTCTGTAACCCTTCTGCAGCCCTATAACTCTCCGAGAACTCTGCATTCGTCCAACTCTGGCTTCTTGAGCACCTCCTGCTCCCTTCACCACCATTGGTGTCCGTGCCTTCAGCTGTCTAGGCCCTAAGCTCTGGAATTTCCTCCCTAAAGCCCTCTGCTTCTCCAATTCCCTCTCCTCCTTTAAGACCCTCCTTAAGACCCACCTCTTTGACTAAGCTTTGAGTCACCCCATCTCATATCTCCGTCTTTAGCTCTGTGTCGATTTGTGTCTGATTAAGCTATTGTGAAGCACCTTGGGACATTTTTCTACGTTAAAGATGCTATATAAATGAATGTTGTTGTTGATGAGTGGAAATAACTTTATCTCAGCATTATAGAAAGAAAGAAAGATTTGCATTTATATAGCACCTTTCACGACCACCGGACGTCCCAAAGTGTTTTACATCCGATGAAGTACTTTTTGGAGTGTAGTCACTGTTGTAATGTGAGAAACGCGGCAGCTAATTTGCGCACAGCAAGCTCCCACAATCAGCAATGTGATAATGGCCAGATAATCTGTTTTTGTTATGTTGATGTCCTGGCCAATTTTATCTTGGACACAGGTCATATACACAAGTAACTGACTTATTGTCACTATTGCGAGTGGATATAAAGTACATCCATAAGCTCCTTTGCCTGTATTTGTTTATACCACATATGAAGTAATTAAAATTAGACACCAGTATTAAACCCAAATTGTGTGGAAGTGCGGATTCTGGCCCAGTTATGATGATGTCACTGTGAGCCATTTTATCTCATGGCGTCGCCACCTCGCCATCAAGCACAGAAAAATGTTTCACGGAGGTGATGTCATCATATGTGGCATTAATGGCACCACTGGCAGTACCCATTAACCCTTAAATTGCTGAAACTCCCAGGAAGGTGAGGGGTCCATGGCCTCGCCCCGCCCTATCTCTGTAACCTCCTCCAGCCCTACAACCCTCCGAGATATCTGCACTCCTCCAATTCTTATGCATCCCTGATTTTAATCACTCCACCGTCAGCGGCCGTGTCTTCAGCTGCCTAGGCCCTGCGCTCTGGAATTCCCACCCTAAGCCTCTCTACCTCTCTTTCCTCCTTTAAGATGCTCCTTAAAACCTACCTCTTTGATCAAGTCTGCCCTAATATCTCATGTGGCTCGGGGCCATGTGATAATGTTCCTCTAAAGTGCCTCGGGACGTTTTACTACGTTAAAGGCGCTAAACAAATGCAAGTTGTTGTCTGAAGGAAGCTGTGCTTGTACAATAAAGTATCATTCCGATAAACACATTTGTCAACAGAAGACCTGACTGACCATTTTTCCTTCCTATGTCCGGCCACTGTTAATTGCGGGGGGCGGGGGGGGGGGGGGGGGGGCGGCGGTGGAGGTAGTGGAGGAGGGGAAAGGAACAAACCACAAAGGCCAAAGTATGTTTTCTGGAGAACAATTCCAAGCGGCACATTATTGCTAAGGAAACCACCCCAATTGTAAAGTAATGAAGTGATGTACAGGCTGAAATTTACTAGACTGAGGTTGGCCCATTAGCTTTATTTCCGATATATGTTCCACAGTTTAATTCAGGCCTTCAGCTAGCCAGCTAAAGGCAACTTGCCTAATTTACATTGAAAAGAATTAGTCAGGCTCTGTCTTACTAAGATCAAAGCCCGAGGTCTGCGCGCATTCCCCTGGTAACTGAGTTATCAAATAAAAAGGGAGCAAGCAAACTCCAGCTAGTCCTGACTGCTGCTCATTCTGCCTCCTGCTATTGCCCCTGAAGAAGAGGTGCAGACTCGAGGCCTGCTCACAGGCTTCAGCTAGAGATGCCCTTTCACACATAGAGCGGATTGTGGGATAGCAGTGTCAGGGCCTCGGCTCCCCTTGTTCACTGTGCTAAAACCACCCCCTCATCCCCACTGTAGACTAGTTGCCCCACAAAAAAAACCTGCACAGCGGTCGATCTCCCGCAACCCGAATAAGAGAACTGCCCAATTTAAATGCGCCTTAAGTGAGAGAGGCTCGGAGGGTTGGCAGGTGAGTCCTATGATTTTCATTCCCTCACAGAGGCTGGCCATAAGAATGCGTCATCACAGCCTGCACAAGGGGTTACGGCTTACACAGGAGGTTAGAGTCTACATAGGATATGGCCCATACGGAAGGTTATGGCCTACACAGGCAGTTACGACCTATGCAGGAGTTCACGTACCATCTCCAGAGCCTGCAATCCTCTGATAACAAACATCTAATCTGGGAATAAAGAACAAAGATGACATATACTGTTTACTGTTGTAAAGAGAACACAAGGCTTTTAAGACAGAGGCGGCTGCCGAATCTTGCTCTTTGAGAATTCCCCACCATCTTTGCTGAAAAAATGTAACCTGTTCCTCTGCGTCTCACTGTCTGAGAGAAAGCAGAGCTCTCCGCATATCCATAGGATTGTAATTAATCTTACTCCTCATGCTCAGAACATCCTGCGAGTGCCAAGATTAGGAGGAATAAGAGGAAAAACACCCTGAAAATATTTGATTACAAATCAGCTCTACACATCCTGACTCTAGCTTAAGACTTTCTTTTAACCTCTTTCTTTTTCCTGTAACTTTTGTGGCTCTGTATTTCCCATGATCTGTCTCTATAAACCGCACGTAATATCTAAGAGTGCTTCACACATTGCTAGTGATTAAAATCTGTTAGCTCATTTCCTTAGGCCCGTAGGATTCTCTTCCCAGCCCCTGAACTGATTGCATTTCTCCTTGAAGCAGTCAGACAGGGAGGAGGAGTGTACAGAGTCACGGAGCCTGGGGGAGGATTCTGTTCCTCTCCCTAGTGAGCAGGGACTGTAGTACCCAGCATGGTGCTTTCTGTCTGCCCTAGAGGGAGGGCAATCCTGCTGACAGAGCCAACTAAAGACCCAGCTGGGGCCTTGGAAACACTCCACAATGCCATTTACTACGCTTTTGGATTAGACCTACTACCTAGGCCTCAGTAATGACTACCTGCAGGCCCCGCTGCTAAACCGATGACCAATGATCACTGGGTCTTAAAGCAACCGCTCCACATTCCTGGGAATGCCTTTCCCTCATGCTGTTGCTGTCTGAATGGGCTTTACTAAAAGCTCAGCAGACAGCCAATTAAAACAGACTCACACCCAATGAAACCGCCTTCCATTTTCATCAAACTAGGCGAAAAAAGCATTTAATTCAAAACTGACATGGCTTCAGCAAGGCGTTCCTACATTCTTAGAAATTCTTTTATATTAAAAGAAATGTTTCATCCAAAACAACAGAGAATGTCGAGTAAAGGTTTATTTGTTCGAGTTTGTTTGTGCAACTTGTTCAATTTCAGTACATGGGGCTGGAGGAAAATAAATGTTCTTGTCCATATCTACCACACAGGCCATATCTACCGCATACCTAACCCACGCCCCTCGCTTATTGATCACTGATCAGGATTCAGAGTGAAGTGTTTGGGAAAGGCAGAATCTCCTGCATGCATTTCATTGCAAAGCAAGAGGCCCGGGTTAACCTCTGTCTCATTGCTTTCTCCTGTTTAGTGTATTCACGAAATACCTGGAAAAATATATATAGTGTAAAATGAGTCAGCAGCCTATTTTACTATCACCCATTTTACATGATCGTACAAGTTCAAGATCTACCTCACAGTTGTGTTATACAGGCAAAATAGTGAATGGGGGGGAGGAGGAGGAAACAGGTGCAGGGCAGTGAACAGAAGGTGGACGATGGTTGGGTAATTGGTGCAGAGCGGCAGGGCAGTGAGTGGACACGGGGCAGGGAGTGGACAGGGGGCAGGGAGTGGACAGGGGGCAGGGAGTGGACAGGGGGCAGGGAGTGGACAGGGGGCAGGGAGTGGACAGGGGGAGTGAGTGGACATGGAGAGTGGACACAGGGCAGTGAGTGGACACGGGGCAGTGAGTGGACACAGGGAGTGGACACGGGGCAGGGAGTGGACACGGGGCAGGGAGTGGACACGGGGAGTGGACACGGGGCAGGGAGTGGACACGGGGAATGAGTGGACACGGGGAATGAGTGGACACGGGGAGTGAGTGGACACGGGGAGTGAGTGGACACGGGGCAGGGAGTGGACACGGGGCAGGGAGTGGACACGGGGCAGGGAGTGGACATGGGGCAGGGAGTGGACACGGGGCAGGGAGTGGACACGGGGCGTGGACACGGGACAGGGAGTGGACACGGAGAGTGGACACAGGGCAGGGAGTGGACACGGAGAGTGGACATGGGGCAGGGAGTGGACACGGGGCAGGGAGTGGACACGGGGAGTGGCAGGTACAGGGCAACAGTTGGGGCATCAATGACCTTTCATTGATTTATGGAAGAGTGGACACCCTGGCACACTCTTTCACCACCCCCAACACCTAGTCCCCTTCCCACAGCACCTTCCTGTGCAAACACAAGAGAGGCAGCACCTGCTCTTTCACCTCTTCTCTTCCCACCATCCAGGGTCCCAAACACTCTTTCCAGGTGAAACAGCGATTTACTTGTACTTCTTTCAATTTAATATACTGTACTCGCTGCTCACGATGTGGTCTCCTCTACATTGGGGAGACCAAACGTAGATTAGGTGATCGCTTTGCAGAACACCTCTGTTCAGTCCGCAAATGTGACCCTGAGCTTGCGGTCACTTGCCATTTTATTTTCCACCCCACTCCCACTCTGACCTCCCTGTCCTCGGCCTCCTACACTGTTCCAATGAGGCTCAAGGAACAGCACCTCATCTTTCTGTTAGGCATGTTACAGCCTCCCAGACTCAACATCGAGTTCAACAATTTCAGATCAAAATCACTGCTCCAATTTTCTCAGACAGCAGCTGCCGGTTGTGATTCTGCTGTTGCCATTTGGAGCTCCTCTAGACCTTATTGTTTCTATACTTGTCCCATTACCACCCCCTTTTGCCTTTCACCATCGTCCCTTTTGTCATTTAATCACTCCTGCCTTCCACCCTATCTCTCATCTGAAAGACGGCACCGACGCCAGTGCAGCACTCCCTCAGCACCGCACTGGAGTGTCAGCCTGGATTATGTGCTCAAGTCTCTGGTGTGGGCCTTGAAGCCACAACCTTCTGACTCAGAGGCAAGAGTGCTACCCACTGAGCTAAGGATGGCACCTTGAAGATGAATGGCTGATCCATTCTGACCATGATCAACTGGCGGTCTGTGCGGAGTTGGCTGATTTTCCTGGGTACCAGTTGGCGTTGCAGCGACTGGCCTCACTGCTGCAGGTTAGGAAGGGGGGATCATCAGCCAGGACTCCCACACCTGATCACTGTCTGGAGCTGTGGCTCAGAAGTGCAGATTTGCTGATGTTTCGTGAGGAGAGGATCAGGCTCGGCTGCAATGCCCTCCATGGTGGAACAGCCGGTGGACACTCACTGTCCATGCTCACACCTGGGAGAATTGCTGGCACCCAAGGGCCATGGTGGCATCATCATCATGCAACAGCAACAATGTGCCAGAGCACTTCATAGAGGAGAGAGAAGCCAACTAGCAGTGATGGAAGAGTTGGGAGAGTTGTATAGTCAGAGAGATGGAGAAAAATCACAGGGGCTGATGTAATAAAACTCACTACCCACTTGGTTTGAGCATAAAGCAAGGCTTTAATCAACTTGTTTCAGAACATGGAGGTCTAGTTGTACTTCACTAGTTCCTTGTCTTACAAAATGTCCCTGGAAAACTGGGGCCCACGCCCGAGTATTTATACTCCTTGGACGGTGCCACCAGCTGGCCGTCCAGCATTATTTCATAAGTAGTTTCTTGATTATGAGATTTATAACAGGGGCATTACATTTTTTTTCTTATTTTCTTTGAACACTTTTGTTTGCTACTTATAAAAATATTGGAGATGGGAAAAAAGGCTGTTTGACTGACAGTCAAGAAACATCCAATCGGGTAGAGGAGAGTCTGCTCCCCTTTCCAATCGGCGTGGGAAAGCGTGGCGCCATGTGGATGGACGTGTCAGGTGACCAATGGCGGGAGCATGGGGTGTGGTGATTGGAGGCTGGAGGTCATGTGATGGAACTTCCTGGAATAGGTCCAAGCAGAGTTGGTAACCCTGGGCGCGGGGTCTCAGGGGATTCTGCCCAGCATTCACCACTAGGAGGTCTCCAAGAAATGTTTCCTCCCTCTCTTGTATGGAAGCATCTGATCTCTTTGGAGTCCCACCTCATGCCCAGTCTAAAAGGGGACGGTGGTGGGGTATATTTAAAGGAAAAACTGCTGCGTGCTGGCACGAAACAGGAAACGCGCGTGAAGCGGGCTCAACCGCGCGCACTGACATACTTTGCCATCTGCTTTTCGGTTATGGAGCAGCCATGTGGAAACCAGACCGATCCTGTTCAAAAGCCAACCTGGGTGGCCACCCTACGACCTTTGCTCTCTGACCTCCCGCTGTAACGGCACCAGGGGCGGGAATCGTGATCGTTAAACCACAGCCCACCCCATCGGGTGTTAGCGCCCGAACTCGCTGCGTCACCTCTGTGAAACCAGACCCATTCCTGGGCGAGCAATGAAGAAATTCCCCAGCCCTCTGACAAACGTCTTGCAGCACCTCTGAATATTCAGTGCGTTTTGGCGAAACCCCTGCGAATAATAAATAGGGAACACTCATTTATCCGGCGACGTCTTCAGACTGAATTTAAGCAGGCAAGGCCTGACTGAGGCCTAGCTATAAAACTAAGGGGTAGATTCCATTTTCAAACTGGTCCCGATACCTGGCTGAAAGAGAACGAGACAAACAAGGGGATTCTTTATCAGGCACTGGCGACCTCGGTAAATAGTTTGGCTTCAGAGGAATGGAATCAATTCCCGGACGCAGGCTGTTCCCAGTGCTCAGCAGTGCGGAGAGAGCTAGCTCCCTGTTCACACACTCCTGGGCGACACATCTCCCATAGGTCACCATGCCAATTGGACACACACTACATTCACTGCATAATGAACATCAGAATATTGACTGCTGCAGCACTAGACGTGTCTGCGGGCATTGCCCTCCTGACAATAGAGGGGGCTGACTGACACTGTATTAGAGATGACACGAGAGAAAATAGCCACAGTACTATCTCAGAACAAGCGCACAAGAGAACAATGACAGGCGCGTTTGTGCGAGAGATTTGTATCATGTTTCCAAGCTCTGCATAAACTGAGCAGCAACTTCGAAGATCTCAGGCAGTCTTGTACCTAACTGCCCCCCCCTCCCCCCTGAAAGAAAGTAAACAGCTTAAAAACTGTTTCCACGGCAACAGGAAGTGCCAGGAATCTGCACAACATGGCACTCTGTTGTCATAGAAAGGGCTTTATGCATCACTGTCCGGACAAGGGGGTGTTTACTCTGTGAGTGATTATGGAAACAGCTTGTTTTTTTAAAAAAGGATTTTGCGTTAATGTATTTTGTAAGAACTGAGTGGAATAAACCAGAATCATCATTGCCTCACGCCTCAGTTACCAGTGGCAGCAGCGTTAGGGATAGAGGGGTAATATACTTCTTATTCAGTACTGTACACAGGGAGCGTTATCAGGGTAAAGGCGTAGTATACGCCTTGTTATGTATTGCACACAATGGGTAACGTTATCAAGACTAAAGGGGCAGGGTTAATATACCTGCTTAAAAATGGTCGATTTCACAAGTTTACTTTGCAGCCACAGCCTGTCTCGAGTGTACTGGACCATGACCCTTGAATGGTGAAAACTCTTTCTGCTGAATTACATTTTTTAGTAAACTTTGTTCGCCAGCAGGGCGGCGCTACCAGCCCACTCTGAATCAGAGCATGCTGGGACGCATGGCTGTGCTACAGTCAGTAACTAAATCATCGCCTAACCTGGTGTACAGTAGTGTTACAACATTGCCAGGAACACTGTAAGATGGCAGCTTTGCGGAATGCACTGTGGGAAGGAGCAATGCATCCTGTGCTGTTTATTCACGGGACAGGCTGGAATAATCATACAGTACTTTAATGGGCAAGCATTGGCTTCTTTGGAGCATTAATCTGAGTTAGCTTCAGGGTGGCAACAGGAGCTTTTGGGCGTGACAATAGCCTCTGGGGCGACACATTTAGCCTCAGTGTAGTTGTTAACCTGCGAGGTGGCACGGTTCGCCTCTGTGACGGCACTGTTAGTCACTGGGATTCACTGTTAATCTCTGTGATGGCACTGCTAGCCTTCTGGAATGGCACTTTTAGCCTCGGGGTGGCACTGTTAACCTCTGGGGTGGCACTTTTAGCCTTGGTGCCACTGTTAACTTGCAGGGTGGCAGTGTTATGCGCTGAGATGGTGCTGTTAGCCTCTGGGTAGCAGCCAGCATTATTCAGACACTTTATGAGCTCATACCTGATGGGCTCGAGCCACCTGTGGAGGCTGATGTTCAGTCTGTCAATCTTCAGATGACCTGTTTTAACTTTAATGGGTTTTCTCCTGTCTGAACGCTGCTTTTTGAGAGGCAGTTAAGAGCCAGCAGCATGAAGCCAAGCCTTCCCTTTGAAGACACAGAGGCATTCTTACAGACTGACAGTTTCTGCATTTGCTTCAGGGGATTGAAGCCTGGAGTCATGGGGCCCAGAGTTCCATCAAACTGAGACAAGCCGAGGCCAGCCCAGAGTGAAAGATTATTACTTCTGTCTCCTCACTGACCTCAAACCTAGCCTCTCACTCGACTATTAGCTCCATCGAAAAAAAATACACACTTAGAGCAGCTCAGGGACTTGCGTTTAGATAGTTCTGGAACATCAAAAGACTCGGGAGATTGGAAGTAAGTGATCCCGCCCCCGCCCCCGCCCCCGCCCCCCCCCCCCCCCCCCAGGAGTATCAGGCCAGACACAGCGAGTTCAGGCCAGACACGGCGAGTTCAGGCCAGACACGGCGAGTTCAGGCCAGACACGGCGAGTTCAGGCCAGACACGGCGAGTTCAGGCCAGACACGGCGAGTTCAGGCCAGACACGGTGAGTTCACAGTGGCCGCGATTTTGCCGGCGCTCAGAGGACGGGTTTGGAGGTGGGTGCGCTGTCAAAATGGAAATGATTGCCAGCGGGTTGGGAGCCCGCTCCGAACCCGCCTCCATGTAAGTTTCCAAAGCGTCGGGTCTGCGATTTCAGAACAGGCCCAACACCAAACAGCAGGGGAGGCATTTAAGATAGTTAAATGCTTGTTAAACGCTTGTTAACTACTATTTTGCCAGCCTATTTCTATTTTACCACTTTTTTAAAGAGGTTCACGTCAGTCGGAGATAACGTCAGATAAGTATGTCGGATTCTCTATGTCTCCCCATTACTGTGAATAGGTGACAGCTGCAAAAGTGGTCTGAAAGCTACCATTTCACAGCTGTTCACTTTCCAATGTCAGAAGCTTGAGCCTTCAGGACTTGGAAGACACTTTTGAGCTTTATGCAGTTTGGAAGTGTTTGGAGTAAACTCTCTATCCACTGTCACCTCCTTGGAGCAAGCTCTCTCACCATTGACAGATCGCTTCTGTCATCTCAACTTCAGTTGCCATCTATTCCAGCAACATCGGTGCCCTTGAAAAAATCTCACCTTGGTCCTCTGAATCCCTCTACGATCAGCCTCAGCACCAACATCACCAGGCACACCAGCAGCACCAACATCCACACCAACCTTCTCCGCAATCACCTGATGCTGCACAGGACATCCGCCAACATTGCTGCTTGGGAGGCCAGGGATGGCCTCACCATGGCCAGATTTACTTCACTTGACGCTGTATACCCTGGCTGCCACATGATGCGCCAGGTTGACACCACCCACACCAGCACCATAAAGCATCCCTACAAGGTCCATCATCACCATTGGGCGGCGGGGGGTGGGGGGGGGGGGGAATTATGTCTCAACATTCAGTGGAACTCACTAAGACACTTCCAAAGGTGAGCACAGATCTGTCCAATAAGGTAAAGTGTTGAAAATATAGATTTCAATGTTTGACAACACATTAACAGAAACTTCACATGAACATTGGCTAAACCACACAAGTGTGTTGTTAGTTCATATGCTTGCAGTAGGATGAGGGTGAGTGTGAGGGGTGTCTACTGAGATGGGGAAGTAGCCCTTCTGTGCATAAAGTTTTGATGAATCCATGAATTCAGCCCCTCGAGCCTGCTCCGCCATTCAATTAGATCGTGGCTGATCTGTATCTTAACTCCAGCTACCTGTCTTGGTTCTGTAATCTTTAATACGCTTGCCTAACACAAATCTAACAATCTGAGTTTTGACATTTTTAATTGATCCCCGGCCTTAACAGCTTTTTGGGGGAGAGAGTTCCAGATTTCCACCAGCCTTTGTGTGAAGAAGTGCTTCCTGACATCACCCCTGAACAGCCTGGCTCCAATTTTAAGGTTCTGCCCCCTTGTTCTGGACTCCCCCATTTAGAAATGGGATTAGAGACTGAGTTCAGTGGGGTTTTTGATATTACGTTTAAATGTTGTACTGGGCTCCCCCTAATGGACTGAGTTATACAGATCACAAAGGTCACAGCTTCAATCCCTGGCCTGTGCTGAGTGGCTGGTCTCAGCCCAGGTGGGGATGAAGGTGCTATGTTTGGACCCTAGCTTGAGAGGGGAAAGAATAGCCAGGGCTGTGAATGGTATTGTGGAGACCATCGCAGCTCTTAAAGGAAGAGCAGAGCAAGGTACGGGGCACATTTTGAATTGCTCTAGCAGACACGAGGGGCTGAATGGCTTCCTTCAGTCAAGTAAACTTCGATGGTAGTTATAAGTTTTAGGGAATTGCCTTAGATCATCTTGCTGGTATAGTGTAAGTGATTTGAATGTCTTACTTTAAGGGATGTGCCCATACTGCCCAATATCTAACTATGTGATAGTGTTACCCAGGGGTGTTTTTTTTTTTAATTTGTTTTATTGCCCATCCCTAATTACTCTCAAGAAGGTGGCGGTGAGCCACTTTCATGAACCACTGCAGTCCATGACTTCACTGTAGCAGTTTTGATACAACTGAATGGCTTGCTAGGCCATTTCAGAGTCAACCACATTGCTGTGGGTCTGGAGTCATATGTAGGCCAGACCAGGTAAGGACAGTAGATTTCATTACTGATACTAGCTTTTTATTCCAGATTTATTTAATTAACTGAATTTAAATGCTGCTGTGTGTGGGATTTGAACTCATATCTCCAGATTATTACTCCAGGCGTTGGGTTTATTAGCCCAGTAACATAACCACTATGCTACCATTCCCACTACAATCGGCTCCTCCTATGAGCTGGATGTTTGTGTCTTTTTTACGTGTGCTCCTTCAGTCTCCCCAAAGGTGAGCTGAGCAAATACTTGGTGAGACTAGGCCAGACACAAATTGCTAATTGCTTTATGTCACATAACGTGAACATACAGAGCACTTATGATCAGATTTATTTATTTCAATCAGTACTTGCATTTCGGTAATAAGACAAATGATTTCAGGAGAAAAATGGTCAAGAAAAGATCCCGAAACATGGCAATGATTATCACAAACCAGTAACTCCAAGCACACATAAAAAAGAAAGACTTGCATTTATATAGCGTCTTTCATGACCACCGGATGTCCCAAAATGCTTTACCGAGAAGGCCGACGGGGCCTCAGTTCAATGTCTCATTCGAAAGACGGCAGCTCCGACAGTGCAGCACTCCTTCAGTACTGCACGGAGAGTCAGCCTAGATTTTTGTGCTCAAGTCCCTGGAGATCTGGTGAGGATGGGAACAGGCTCAGGTATGACTTATACTCTCCCTTCCCCCAGTATTAAACAGTCTATAAACACTCACAGTCCAAGCTCACAAATAAACGAGGAATTAAAGAGATGTGGGCATTGTGGAAGGGTACCAGGAAGAGTCAGCGACATCAGGAGGAGAAGTGGGGGGGGGGAGGTGGAGGGAGATTTGAGAAAAGAGGAATTTGGATCAAATGCCCACCTGTTGATTGGATTTGTTATGGGCTGGTTGCTTCCTGGTGCCCAGCAGCCATGTGATGCCAGCCCTGCCTTTTCCACACTGCAAAGTCAATGCAAGGGTTGTCAATCAATCCCCCTTTTAATTGTACTGAGGAACACAACCAGTGGTCGGAAAATTGACTTCACCTCTGTCATTAGCAGCCACGGACGCGTGTGCAAATCAGGAGTGAGTCGCTGGCCACTCCCAATGTAAATAAGGAGTCAATAAATCACAGGCACTGATAGGTTAGCAGGTTCATCATGGTAGGCAACCAAGGCTTTGATTGTCAGTGAGGATCCCCACACTGCTCAAAGAGGACGTATTGAGTAGACCAGCCAATTTGGATAAAGGAGGTCATACTCCATCCTGTCGCTGTGAAACAGCACTGCTGCATTGATGTGACACCAGTTGAACCGGTTATTCATGTGGGGAGGAGGCTCGGGGATACAAGGAGATTAATCAACGCCCACCCCCTCCCCCACCGCCCCCTCCCCTCAACCCCCCAAGTCTCTTCCACTTAGCCATGCAGATTCAGAGGCAGGAGCTCAGTTCTCTACCTACCCATGTGCTGGTGGGTTCAGCCTATAAATACGTGGCAGGGGCTAGTTGTAGAGCCATCTGCCTCCAAATGATTGACTGACTGTTGATCTCAACCCCTACCCCTGCAAAATGAACCGCCTGGGATTCTGTGAGTTGGAAGTCAAGAAACATTACAAGTGCCTGTTTGACACTGTAGGTTTTCTTGAAATGCGAAACAGCCAGAGGGCTAAATATTCTGACTTTCGTGTATATATTTAATTTAAAATTGAAAGCTCTGATGGTTTAGGCAGTGAGATGAGGATCTGGCGTCTGAACAGCTCCTCAAAGTACAGGCGATTGGTATTATACCACCAGGGTCAGGCCTGCAGTGTGCAGAGTGGGAGTTTGGAGCTACAGTACTGCTCCCTGATTGAATGATGGCTGGCATCTTGGACTCAATTTCTCCCACGTTCTCCTGGCTGGCCTTTCATTATCCACCTCAATAAACCTCAGCTTGCTGAAAACTCTGCTGCCCGTGTCCCGCTGGCCCATCATTCTTGCCCTCACTGAATCTCTGTATTCTATTGCATTCAATTACAAATCCTTGTCTGCGAATCCCTCCATAGCCTCACCCCAACCGACCTCTGCAACCTTCTCCACCCTTCCATCTCCTCTTACATCCTTTGGTTCTTTGATCTGACCCTTTGTTATTTTGCCCCGCACCCATCTTTACCCCACCAATGGGGGAAGAGCTTACAGCTTCTCGTCTCTACTCTCTAGAACTACCCTCCCTTAAACCGACTCCATCTTCACTTCTCACTTCACCTTTCAAAACCTTCTCCAGACCCATCTCTTCGACCAATCTTCAGGTCACCCCTCCAGACTCTCCCACCCATGGCTCAGTGCCCACTCCTTTACTTTTTTTATTGTCCCTCCCCCCAGTGTAAGGCACCGTGCGTTACATTCTATGTTAAAAGCATTGTATAAATGAAAGATGCTGTTGTCTGGGTCCTGTTGTGAAAATGAACCCACTTTAGCCTTCGGTTTACACCCCAGTCATGGTGGTGTCTCCCTTTGGGCATCAATACTTGGACCGTCTCTACTTTACAACAATTAAAAATACCATGCTCCACCAGTTAGGAGAGGGCTTCAGTTCAGTGAACTATTTACCTTCCCATCGAGACCTGCCATAGAATCGTAGCGCGTTACACCACAGGCCATTCGGCCCGTCTAATCTCCGCTGGTGTTTTCTCTGCATCGTCTAATCCTGCTTGCTCCCCATCCCCTTAAATATTTCTCTTTTTCAGCAATCATCAAATTCCCGTTTTGAAAAAAATTGACGGACTCTGCTTCAACATCTTCTCCGCAGAGAGTTGTGAGGCTGTTGTGGTGGAGAGCGTGTGCAATGGGGTCATGTAGACTGGCGGTGGGGAAACTCGCCGCCCGCAGTCTGCTCACAATTGTCCAATGACCTCTGCCAGTAGGGGGCGCCCTGCTATCTGTACTCACCATAAATAGGCAGAAGGCACAGTGACATTATAAAGGTGGAGCAAACGTTGTTCTGCGTGATTGCCCAATTTTTGTTTTAAATACACCTTAAGTCCAAGTATCCACTATTCTATACGTAAACTCTTCGATTAGATTCAAGCTTGTTTATCACTCTTGGGTCTTCGTTATTTTATATATAAACCCTCTATACTCATTGATTAGATCCCAGCCTGTAACTGACTTTCAGGTATTCACTATTCTTTTTTTTTCTTTTTTATTCATTGATGGGATGTGGGCGTCGCTGGCAAGGCCAGCATTTATTGCCCATCCCTAATTACCCTCGAGAAGGTGGTGGTGAGCCGCCTTTCTGAACTGCTACAATCACTTGATTAGATTCCAGCAAGAATCTCTCTCCTAGGTATCTGTTATTCTATATTTAACCATCTTTGATTAGATCCTACTCCTGGGTATTCACAATTTTATATGTTAAACCAGCTGGGCATTTCAATTAGATTCCAGCCTTCAGCTCTTTTCCCTGTGCTGGCTTGGCCAAGTTTGACAGGCAGTAACCCTTCCTCACCTGTGTGGTACTGAAGTGCAGGGGTGACCTGTTCCTTTGTTTCCCTCTCCATGCTTGTGGGTCTGCTAGCCACTTCTCTCTCTCCGACAGACTTACCACATGGCCTGCTGCCCAGCCAGGCCCTGGGGATGCAAGCTCCCGGGAAGCCCTGCATGCATTCCATTCTGTTATCATCTACCATCTCCCTCGTTCTCTCTCTAAACACACAGTCTGTTGAACACTGGCCCTCAGCGAAGGCCCTTTCTTTCCTCACCTTGTAATCACAGGCTGCCATTCCTACTCAGATCTGAGCAGACACACACATCAGTGAGTCCTTCTGGTCTCTTTAACTAGGGGCAGTCGATAACCTTCGACTGGAAAAGTTAGTGCGAATGCTAAATGAGAAACCTCACCCCCATAGTTTCTCAAAGAAAATTAAGCAACTCTCCCAGTCTGATGAAGGGGCTGTACCCGGCACTTTAATCTGTCTTGACAGACCTGCTGCGTATTTCCAGCATTTTCTACTTTTACCTCGCGCTCCATGAAGTCAGAGCGGGAGCAGTAACCCGTGGGGCACATGTTCGTTTCGGGTGCTCCTGGCACGGAGGGAGGTCATGTTCACTTTTGCTGTCCAGGCAGTCACTGGGCAGAGCAGACCGCCCGCCCACTGTAGAACCCGTGAGATTTTCACCCCCTTGATAATTTACCTTGCCCTCCCCCCGGAGCTTCACATGCTGGGAATGGATGCAGGATAATCAGGTGCACGCTGCTTGCAACTTCCTGACCGTTCGTTTTAATGGGTGAGAAAGGGTGAACAGCGGGTGTGCGACTGTCCGATACACAGCACGCGAAGCTCCGTACCAGAGCCACTGAAGACACAGATTTACCCCGAATGTGCGTTGCTTGAGATGGTGCAGCGCATCGGAGAGGGATGAAGATGTTGAAACTGGAGCGGAAACACCTGGTAATATTCTTGAGCTTTTACGGTAATTTATTTTAGTGCCATGTAAATTGGTGGCTGGAAGGAACTCACTGTGATGCATTAGGTGCGGGACTTGTTTTGCTTTTAAAAGGCTATTGGCAATTTTATTTCCACAGTAGGGTCACGCTGTTCTTCAATCCCCTTGGTGCTGTTGCTCTGACAGGGGAGGGGAGGATTTCTCGAGACCCCAAGCCGCTTTGCCTGGCTGCGAGGACATGAACAGAAAGAACTTGCATTTATATAGTGGCTTTCACGACCTCAGGGCGTCCCAAAGCACTTTACAGCCAATGAAGTGGAGTCACTGCTGTAATGTAGGAAACACAGCAGCCAATTTGCGCACAGCAAGATCCCGCAAACAGCAATGAAATAAATGATCAGATAATCTGTCTAGGTGTTGGTTGAGGGATAAATATTGACCTGGACACCATGAGAACTCCCCTGCTCTTCATTGAATAGTGTCATGGGATCATTTATGTCCACCCGAGAGGGCAGATAGGGCCTTGCTTTAACCTCTCATCTGAAAGACGACACCTCCAACGGTGCAGCCCTCGCTCAGTACTGCACTGGAGTGGCAGCCGAGATTAGGTGCTCAAGTCTCTTGAGTGGGACTATGAACCTACAGCCTTGCGACTACAGATGAGAGAGTGCTACCACTGAGCCAAGGCTGACACAGAGGAGGTGTGAGTTGCTGCTTAGCCTGGGCTACCCCATTAGATTTTCCTTCCCTCCCTTGCAGCTCGATGCCACCAGCTCCACTTGGCATCCCTGGCTCAGCATGGCTGAGCTCAGCAACCCCGGCTCTGCCACTCCTTCATGCCAGGCCAAGGCAATTAAGAGCAGGGCGAACTGTGTTACCACGAGAGACGCGGTTCAAGAGCATAACAGGCTGTGATGGTGACGTGCAAGGACCCAGTTGTTTGTCTGGAGTGTAGCGTTACCCCTTTACACTGCGTGTAAGCCAGACCCTTTCCCATTACTTATTGTAGTCCCATGTATCACCCCGAGAATGACAGCTGGCCAGGAATGTGTTAGAGTGTGATAGAGAGGGTGTTTTATATGGCTTTGTCTATTTGGAAGGGAGCCATGTGTGTTGTGTCAGCCAGCGGCGTGTTGCAAAATGCATGTTTTATATGAGTTTTCTGCTGGTGAGGGAGCCATATGCTGCTCAAGAAGGTACAGTACGTGGGAGATTGTTGGGAGTCCTGTACTGTATCTGACTGTCAGCATGACGCCAGCTTTTTGTGGCTTCTCAGAGTTTACTTTTCAAATTTAACGTGGCAGCCTGCTTTCCAATCAGACACCTGACACTGATCCCAGGACAGACTGGCTCCCTGGGCACCAGGCTTTAGAACCAAACACCTCCAACGAGGTATTAATTTTCTGGAAAGCTCTGACTTTTTACAATGCAAATCCCAGATGTTGGTGCAGGTCGGTTTCCTCCTGTCCCCGCTACACTTTCAACTGATAAATTCAAGCTGTCGTGTGTTACCGGCCCTCTGAAGGGTTGCGCTCGCTGTAAATCAAGCCAGACGGCCGTGAGCTGCTGGTAATCAGGGTCTGCGCAGCGGGGAGCCAATGACATCACCGCTGCCTGCCTGGATTCCCGCTGGCTGCATGGCAATATCATCTGAAGAAATGTTACGATATACGTGGGGCTTTGTTCTCTCTCTGGATAATTCAGTACAGCTGGCACAGGCTGTGGGACAGGCTGTGGAGACCATTAACTGCCCATCTCCAGTCACACTGCGCCCTCCCCCCCGCCAAACTAGCACCTTCCCCAAAGCCGGGAAAGCAAATATGGTCGGTTCCCACTTAAGAAATCACCGTTGGGCCCCACTGAAATACATATTTTAAATTGTCATTGTCTTTTAAGGAATTTGAACCTTTAGATTACCACCGGTGAGATTGGTGAATGAACACTTATCGTGTCCGTGTGGCCTTTCTCTGCCTGATTTTTCCACGCCGGCATTAATCTGCTTATTTTAAGGGATGGCCGACAAATATTATTACGTGTTTGTAAATGTCGGCAACAGAAATTCCTCGGCTCAGAATTAGAAGGAGAATTCTTTTTACGCAGCGAGTTGTTGTGATCTGGAACGCGCCGCCTAAAAGGGCGGTGGATGGAGATTCAATAGTCACTTTCAAAAGGGAATTGGATAAATACTTGAAAAGAAAACATTTTCAGGGCTATGGGGAAAAAGCAGGGGGAGTGGACTGCTCACAGATACAATGGGCTGAATGGCTTCCTTCTGTTTTGTATGATTCTGCGTGTGTGTGTGTCTGCGTGTGTGTGTGTCTGCGTGTGTGTGTGTCTGCGTGTGTTTGTGTCTGCGTGTGTGTGTGTCTGCGTGTGTTTGTGTCTGCGTGTGTGTGTGCCTGCGTGTGTTTGTGTCTGCGTGTGTGTGTGTCTGCGTGTGTTTGTGTCTGCGTGTGTTTGTGTCTGCGTGTGTGTGTGCCTGCGTGTGCGTGTGTCTGCATGTGTCTGTGTGTGTATCTGTGTGCGTGTTTGTGTCTGTGTGTGTCTTCATGCATGTGTGTGAAATCTTTAAATATTAGGGTGGAAATGGTGACTTATCACCTCCATCCTGTGGATGAGATTTGGAATTTACCATAATTTTTCCCAGTTCCACAGTCCCCGGACTGTCTATTGAGCCCTCAGCTGAAATCCCTTTGAAGACGGGCTTCCCTGCGTTCATTGCCTATCAGCGCCCTTTACTGTTCTGCTTACTGATCAGAGATGCCAGATCCTGGAAGCTTTACTGTTGTTAAACTCATCATGTACTGATGTTACCCAGCTCAGGTGGCCCTCCCAGTTGGCACCCAGGACTGAAGGGGCACCACTAGCTCCAAGTGTCTCGAGTCCTTGAGTGACAAAGCTTGTAACTGTGATCAAATGAACATCCGTCCAATGAGTTGGGAGACTGAGAATGACTGGGTGACTTGGAGTGGTAAAGTAATGGGCCAGATTTTGCTGTAGCAGGACATCGAACGGTGTCTGCCGTTAGTTAGACTTGCCCCTGCACCCTTCCGCACAATACATTTTTACCCACAAAGTTGCTGAAAGTGCGAGCTGCTAACATCGCAGTGAGGGAAACTGGGAACCTGGGACCTTGGTGAGCAGGGAAAGTAACTGTGTATCTCCTTAACCAATCAGATTGGAGAATTGGGAAATAAACAGTGGGAGGACTGAGAATGAGGGTGAATTAAAGGGCGTGAATCAAAGTCAAATCAGGTACAGAAAAATAATTAAAGAGAGGGTAAGAAAGATTGTATTAAGAGAGAGATAAGAGAGACAGAAAGGAAAGGCATGAAAAAAAATTTAAAATTTGAAATTTGAAATTTTTTAAATCTTACCGAAAAATTCAAAACCTGAAGGAATGAGACTCCACACTTGCAATAGTTCATTTTCAGTGCCAGAGAGGTTGATTGGCAGTAATTAACACCTATCACTTTGTTAAAAGGGTACTTACGCTACTAATTACTAGCCCTAAATATCTGCGGCGGGTTTAGTTCATATCTACCGCGCAAATACAGCATCTTCGCAACATTCAATGCGAGTCAATGGTGAGGCAGACAGCGAGATGTCATTTTTGTAAAGATAACGGTGGATTGGCGCATCTCAGTCAGCAACTGTTGGATATTCGCATATAACATCTGCCCCTCGCCTGAAGTCGTTGCACCATTTACACATAAATAACGGTAAGCGCCATCAGCCTCACTGTTATTTTGACAGCAAATACTGGCCCATTACTTTAGTGATTTGGTTGGACTCCACTATGGGGCGTGAGTATCGTCCTCCACTATGGGGAGTGAGCATCGTCCTCCACTATGGGGAGTGAGCATCGTCCTCCACTATGGGGAGTGAGTATCGTCCTCCACTATGGGGAGTGAGTATCGTCCTCCACTATGGGGAGTGAGCATCGTCCTCCACTATGGGGAGTGAGTATCGTCCTCCACTATGGGGAGTGAGTATCGTCCTCCACTATGGGGAGTGAGTATCGTCCTCCACTATGGGGAGTGAGCATCGTCCTCCACTATGGGGAGTGAGTATCGTCCTCCACTATGGGGAGTGAGCATCGTCCTCCACTATGGGGAGTGAGTATCGTCCTCCACTATGGGGCGTGAGTATCGTCCCCCACTATGGGGAGTGAGTATCGTCCTCCACTATGGGGCGTGAGTATCGTCCTCCACTATGGGGAGTGAGCATCGTCCTCCCCTATGGAGAGTGAGCATCGTCCTCCACTATGGGGCGTGAGTATCGTCCTCCACTATGGGGAGTGAGTATCGTCCTCCACTATGGGGAGTGAGTATCGTCCTCCACTATGGGGAGTGAGTATCTCCTCCACTATGGGGAGTGAGTATCGTCCTCCACTATGGGGAGTGAGTATCGTCCTCCACTATGGGGCGTGAGTATCGTCCTCCACTATGGGGAGTGAGCATCGTCCTCCCCTATGGAGAGTGAGTATCGTCCTCCACTCCTCCACTATGGGGAGTGAGTATCGTCCTCCACTATGGGGAGTGAGTATCGTCCTCCACTATGGGGAGTGAGTATCTCCTCCACTATGGGGAGTGAGCATCGTCCTCCACTATGGGGAGTGAGTATCGTCCTCCACTATGGGGAGTGAGCATCGTCCTCCACTATGGGGCGTGAGTATCGTCCTCCACTATGGGGAGTGAGTATCTCCTCCACTATGGGGAGTGAGCATCGTCCTCCACTATGGGGAGTGAGTATCGTCCTCCACTATGGGGAGTGAGCATCGTCCTCCACTATGGGGAGTGAGTATCGTCCTCCACTATGGGGAGTGAGTATCGTCCTCCACTATGGGGAGTGAGTATCGTCCTCCACTATGGGGAGTGAGTATCGTCCTCCACTATGGGGAGTGAGTATCGTCCTCCACTATGGGGAGTGAGTATCGTCCTCCACTATGGGGCGTGAGTATCTCCTCCACTATGGGGAGTGAGTATCGTCCTCCACTATGGGGCGTGAGTATCTCCTCCACTATGGGGAGTGAGTATCGTCCTCCACTATGGGGAGTGAGTATCGTCCTCCACTATGGGGCGTGAGCATCGTCCTCCACTATGGGGCGTGAGTATCGTCCTCCACTATGGGGCGTGAGTATCGTCCTCCACTATGGGGCATGAGTATCGTCCTCCACTATGGGGAGTGAGCATCATCCTCCACTATGGGGCGTGAGTATCGTCCTCCACTATGGGGAGTGAGTATCGTCCTCCACTATGGGGAGTGAGCATCGTCCTCCACTATGGGGAGTGAGCATCGTCCTCCACTATGGGGAGTGAGTATCGTCCTCCACTATGGGGAGTGAGTATCGTCCTCCACTATGGGGAGTGAGTATCGTCCTCCACTATGGGGAGTGAGCATCGTCCTCCACTATGGGGAGTGAGTATCTCCTCCACTATGGGGAGTGAGTATCGTCCTCCACTATGGGGAGTGAGCATCGTCCTCCACTATGGGGAGTGAGCATCGTCCTCCACTATGGGGAGTGAGTATCGTCCTCCACTATGGGGAGTGAGTATCTCCTCCACTATGGGGAGTGAGCATCGTCCTCCACTATGGGGAGTGAGTATCGTCCTCCACTATGGGGAGTGAGTATCGTCCTCCACTATGGGGCGTGAGTGTCGTCCTCCCCTATGGGGAGTGAGTATCGTCCTCCACTATGGGGAGTGAGTATCGTCCTCCACTATGGGGAGTGAGTATCGTCCTCCACTATGGGGAGTGAGTATCGTCCTCCACTATGGGGCGTGAGTGTCGTCCTCCACTATGGGGAGTGAGTATCGTCCTCCACTATGGGGAGTGAGTATCGTCCTCCACTATGGGGAGTGAGTATCGTCCTCCACTATGGGGAGTGAGCATCGTCCTCCACTATGGGGAGTGAGTATCGTCCTCCCAACCCTAACATTAACTTTCGCTTTTAAGTGTCAGCCGTGGCTCAGTTGGGCAGCACTCTCGCCTCTCAGTCAGAAGGTCGTGGGTTCAAGTCCCGCTCCAGAGACTCGAGCACATATCCAGGCTGACACTCCAGTGCGGTGCTGAGGGAGTGCTGCACTGTCGGAGGTGCCGTTTTTCAGATGCGCCGTTAAACCGAGGCCCCGTCTGCTCTCTCTCAGGTGGATGTGAAAGATCCCATGGTCTTAGTTTGAAGAAGAGCAGGGGCGTTCTCCCCGGTGTCCTGGCCAATATTTACCTCTCAACCAACACCACTAAAACAGATGATCTGCTCATTATCATTGACATGAATCTGGTCATTCATGTGGAAATGACTTATGAAATGATACTGGGCAGCCTGCTGGTGGCGCTGTCCAGGGAGAGTATAAATACTCGGGCATGGGCCCAGCTTGCTCAGGACATTCTTTAACAGGAACTAGTGAAGGACACAACTAGATCTCCATGTTGAAAAACAGCTGACTAAAGCCTTGTTTAATACTCAGACCAAGTGCCTCGTAGTTTTCTTATGTCAATCATGTTGCTGTTTGTGGGAGCTTGCTGTGCGCAAAATTGGCTACCACGTTTCCTACATTACAACAGTGACTACACTTCAAAAGTACTTCATTGGCTATAAAGCACTTTGGGACGTCCTGAGGTCACGTAAGGCGCTATATAAATACAAGAACTTTCCTTCCCCAGCCCCAGTATTTGCTTTCTCTTTTATTAAGGCTGCAATACGGGGATGTGCTCGAGAGAGTCGCGTTGTCTTTCCCATTGATTTCCACCTCTGTGCTCTACAGGTTATGGGATGGGGCAGCTCTTTACATGGTGCTGGGGAGTAGAAAGCTCAGTCAGAAAGCTGCGTCCCCTCACCTCCATGTGCCGTGACTCAAGACACCAACATGCTGTGCGCCCCACTCATTCTTTAACCCTGCCATTATCAGCACCTTCGCACACTTCTTGGGCGAGTGCCGCACTGAGCCATCCAGACCAGGTCTCAACTGGCCAGCACTGTGCCCGTGGAACGTTACCCTAGCATGAAGTTCCTGGTTGGGGTACTACGATCGGCCCTGGGGTTTAGGAAAGGGGCAAATCACTCAGTGTTTTGATTGCCACTCAATGGCTAGAGAAGGATGTTGGGTGAGAACAGGATTGGCATCTGATATGATGCACGCCCCAGCTGAATAGCCAGTCGATGAGCATTTTCTTGCCCCACACATGAAATGCAGCCACTTGGGCGAGTTAGTGGCAGCCTGCTGGTGTCTGTGTAACTATCTCTGCCGCAGTCAGGCCCCCCTTAGGAGAGGAGAAAGTCTGCGTAGAATGAATCGAATAGCTTTGTGGGCCAACGTCTTAACAGATGGAATTTTCCGGAACGGTGCTGTCTGGTTTGATTCTGTCACGGACACCTGCGAGATCTCCAGGTACAGAGGAGCCATTAAAAATACCAACAGCTGGAGGAGATTAAGCTCAGCTGCCTGCGATCATTCCCATCTCTCAGAACTCCTCTCATGCTGGCTCAGACTGGAGCACATTGTGCGGGTAGAATGGAAGCACAGCCTGTTTGTGAAGGTTTCGCATTTTTTGGGGGAAATTTAAGAGGTGGTGTGAAATTGGAGACTTTGGCAGCATAACTAATTGACATTTTACACTGTGCAAGCAGGCAGTGTCTGAGACTGGAACACGCTGCATTATTCCGAGACTCCGTCAGGGGAACGAGGGAAAGTTAGCGCTCCTCCGATTCTGGCCTCTTGCACAGCCCCGAATCTATCGCCCCATCATTGGCGGCCGTGCCTTCAGCTGCTTGGCCCTAAGCTCGGAAATTCCCTCCCAAATCACTCCGCCTCTCTACCTCTCTTTACTCCTTTAAGAACCAACCGCTTTGACCAAGCTTTTGGTCACCTGTCCTAATATCTCCTTATGCGGCTCGGTGTCAAATTGTGTCTGATTACACTCCTGTGATGCGCCTTGGGACGTTTTGCTCCGTTAAAGGTGCTATATAAAGGCAAGTAATTGTTGTTGAGTCATCCCCTCTTACCCTCTCCACCTCTGACAGTGGTGTCTCTTCCTGGGATAGGGTATTCCGCAGGTGTCGGTAGCCCTTTGATACCTCACCCTTGTGAGCTTGGACAGTGAGCAGTGGTGGGCTATTCCCCACAGAGGGCATCACAGTCAAGACTAAGCTTTTCCCCGTGAATCATCCACAGATGCGGACTTTTCCCACAGGGGTCACTGGCTAGCAATCAGGAGCGGGCGTCCACGATGGTTTCTTGCCCACACCCCGGGGCATGGGTGCGATGAGGCTAGGCACAGCACTGGGCCCAGGGAATGGTACCGTCCCTTGGATAAGCTGTTAAACTAAGGCTGCCTTCCTACTGAGATGAATTTAAAAGAACTAGGACACTATTTGAAGGAGAGCAGGGAAGTTCTCCTGGTAAATATTTATTCCTGAGTCAATACCTTCAAAAATAGGTTAACTGATCATTTATCTCATTGCTGTTTGTGGGACCTTGCTGTGTGCAAATTGGCTGCTGCGTTCAACTATAAAACAACAGCGACCACACTTCAAAGGCAATTCATTGGCTGTGAAGTGCTTTGGGATGTCCTGAGGATGTGATAGGTGCTATATAAATGCAAGTCCTTTCTTCCTTTCAATGCTTGGGACGTGCAGAGAAAGTGTCCCTGTAGGAACACAAGCTGCCTGCAGAGAATCAAAGAATGGCATTGCTTGCTTCCATCTCCGCGCACCGCCACTCAGCTCCTGGGTTACTTTCTTTGTCACTCCAATTGTTATTGACAGCTACGGCCGGGATTGTCAAACACTTGCACAGAATCATCTCCCTTTTGATGTGTGGCGCGAGACAGACCAGGAACGCTCACCCGCACCTGACCCCAACACCTGAGGTGTCCCGAATATCCCCACCGGCTGACAAAGATTTATGATGCCTCACAATTGCCACCCTGCTGAGGAGCCTGCAGGTGCGGACCACCCGTTAGTAGGACATCCCTGGAAGGTGTGAAGCGGGAGTCATGCCGTCTGTATAATAAATGGTTCAGGGACTTGGTTCAGAGTTAAGCGGGGTCCTGAGCTGGTTTGGAATTATTATCATCCTCTGGCTGTGTGAAACTTAACCAAATTAAAGACCCTGGGCATTTGAGAGGGGGATAATTATTTTTTTGGGAGGGGCAGTATGTTCACATCTTCCTTTAATCTGCTGCCTTTTAGAGGTAATCCCAATCCTGAGCCCCAGAGGAGACCCAACAGCAGGGCAGGTGGTAGGTGAGCCGTACTCTGGGAGGAAAGCAAGAAAGCACTAGACATCATTTCTCAGAAACAAAGTATCTCACATACAATGAACATGAGGGAGAAGGGAATAGAGGGATACGGAGACAGGGTAGGACGGGTAGTTAGAGTGGGAGGAGGCTCATGTGGAGTATGAACACTGGCATAGACTGGTTGGGCCAAATGGCCTGTTTTTGTGCTGTAGATTCGGTGTCATTACATTATGTAGGGACTGTTACTATATGGGCAAAATGCCGAAGCAATTTTGTACTCAGACAGCAATGACACTTTACCTGTTTTTGGTTGAGGGAAGAATGTCAGTCAAGTTGCCTGGATAAACTCCCTGCTCATCTTCAAATCCTCTCCCTGAGATCGCCAACATGCACCTGAACCAATGGAACAGGCACACAGGACTTCAGTTAACAACTGCTCCAACGGTGCAGCACTCCCTCAGCACTGCACTGAGGTGTCAGCCTAGATTACGTGTTTGAGTCCTGAAGTGGGGCTTGAACCCACAACCTTCTGCCTCACAAAGCAAGAGTGCTACCAACTGAGCATCAAATTGGTATAAAATGCCAATCTCTAGACCCTCAATTCAGGTAGTCACTGACATGTGGTCTCTCTAAGATTGCTGGGCATACATTTGGGAGGAAGGAGAATATTTTTCAGACTCCCTAACAACATTGCCCACATGGTACATTGAACCCGAAGCATTTTCTGACAGTTACCTTCCCTTATGTTAAACCACCTTCACAGTCCACCTCTTATTGTGTCCACTTTTCGTCTTGTCTCCTTCAGAACCCTGCTTCTGTTCGTCAAGGACTTTCATGTGTCAGTCATGGCTCACTTTAACCTCTGAGTCAGCAGGTTGTGGGATCTCAAGTCTCACTCCAAAGGCTAAACCAAATGTTATAGGCCGACACTCCAGTGCAGTGCTGAGGGAGTGCTGCACTGTCGGAGGTGCCGTCTTTCAGATGAGACGTTAAACCGAGGCCCAGCCTGCCCTCTCAGGTGGACGTAAAAGATCCCATGGCACTATTTGAACAAGACCAGAAGAATTACATGGTATTACATAGTATTTGCAGCACAGAAACAGGCCATTCGACCTAACTGGTCTGTGCCGGTGTTTATGTTCCACACGAGCCTTCTCCGACTTTACTTCATCTCACCCTATCAACATATTCTTCTATTCCTTTCTCCCTCGTGTACTTATCTAGCTTTACCTTAAATGCATCTATATAATCCGCCTCAACTATTCCTTGTGGTATAGAGTTCCACATTTTCACTACTCTGAGTAAAGAAGTTTTTCCTGAATTTTGGATTTATTGGTGACTAGCTTTTATTTATGGCTCCTGGTTTTGATCTCCTCCCACAAGTGGAAACATCGTCTCTACATCTACCCGATCAAACCCCTTCATAATTTTAAAGCCCTCTATCAGGTTACCTTTCAGCTTTCTCTTTTCTAGAGAAAAGAGCCCCCGCCTGTTCAGCCGCTCACTTCTGGAATCATTTTTTCAATCTTTTTTGCACCTTCTCCAGTGCCTCTCTATCCTTTTTGTAAGTGTGGTCTAAACAAGGTTCTATACAAGTTTAACCTAACTTCTCTGCTTTTGAATTCTATTCCTCTAGAAATGGACCCCAGTGCTTTGTTTGCATGGCTCTGTTAACCTGCATTGCTACTCTTTATAATTTGTGAATCTGTGCCCTTAGATCCATCTGCACCTCTATCCCATTTAGACTCTTATTTTCCAAGGAGTAGGTAGCCTCTGTATTCCTTCTATCAAAATGCATCACCTCACACTTCTCTATATTGAAATTCATTTGCCATTTACACGCCCATTCTGCATGTTTGTTAATGTCTTCTCCCCGGTGTCCTGGCCAATATTTATCCCTGGACCAACATCACGAAAACAGGTGATCTGGTCATTATCACATTGCTGTTTGTGGGAGCTTGCTGTGCGCAAATTGGCTGCCGCGTTTCCTACATTACAACAGTGACTACACTTCAAAAAAAAAGTACTTCATTGGCTGGGAAGCGCTTTGGGACGTCCCGAGGTCGTGAAAGGCGCTATAGAAATGCAAGTTCTTTCTTTCTGTCGGTTTTGTCAGTGAACTGGACGAGCTCCAGTAAGCACAGAACAGCCACCAGATAAGAAACGACACAAGGAGTTCTGACAAGGGTCTACAGCCTAAATGTTCAGCATTTGTTTCTCTTTTAGATTCTGACTGCAGATTTCCGGCATTTTATATTTTTTATTTTAGATTTGCAGCATTTGTGTTTTTTCTACGACATGGGCAGCGTTTAGACATCCCAAGGCAAGAGTTCCAGGAAAGATTTTAGACACGTTCTGGGAGACAAGAACACCTCGGGAAGAGACGCAAGTCCAGATTTTCTCTGGAGCGAGAAAGATTCCCCCAAAGCAGGCTGCGTTGACAGGCGACAGGCAGTGAAAGACACAGAGGCAATGATCCGAATCCAGTGGTTAAAAAGAGACATTGTTCCATCGAATAAACACAGTTTGCTTATCTACCTCATAAAGCAGCCACACCGCATTCGCGGAAGCTCGCAGCTGGCTGCGTTTTACATTCATTTACTGAACTCTTTCTCAGTCATTATCTGATGGAGGACCTCAGCAATAGAGAGGCATTGACTAGTCCTGGACAACTCTCCAAGCTCGTTTAATGAAGCTGGAGGCTCGGGCGGTGTAAATTGTGTTTATTTTTGCCCTTGAGAAGTCTTAACACTATTTGCTGTATGTTCAGGGTCCAAATCAGCACAAAACTCTATTCAGAACCAATTATCAGCCCCTTCCCCACACAATACACCTGATTCAGAGGTTGAGGAGTGTACACTACAGTCCAGTTTGGTTTCTATATCTGATTGGAATTTCTCAAGTTAATGGAAATTTACGTGGCCCTTTTCTCTGAAGCTCTGCTCCAGCCGCTTTGCAAAGGAAATCTCAAGCTTATCATAGTGCAGAAAGTTAATTGCATTAAAAAAAACCCCCCAGCAAAGTAATGCAGCGATTCAGCTGCCAGGAATCTGTGGCTTGGAAATGGGAAATTCCTGATGACAGGCACTAGGGACAAGTAGGATCGCCAACTCTGATTGGACGTATTCCAGGAGGTTTCATCACATGACCTCCTGCCTCCAAACGCCCCGCCCGGTCAAATGACCATTTTTGTTGCCCCCATCCCTGATGTTTTTCTAACTAATAAATGAAAACAAAAAAACACAGGCCTAGAAATTCGGTGGGCTGCGCCACCAATTAGCACCTAAAGAGGGCACTCAGTGGCTTTAGCGCCACTGGCCACGCTTCCCACGATATTTAGCCGGACGCTAATGGCGGCGTTAGCCTGTAGCGCTGCGCCGCCACCGATGACGTCATCGGTGTGCGCAGCGCCCCGCTACCGCCCCGATCACGATATTTGGTCGTGCCCCCCGCTGTAACGCCAGTCGCAATTTGTGACCAGGTCAGGGGGGCCTACCTGCGGCGGTAGTGGCGCTAATTAAAGGGGAGGTGCGGGGCGGCCATTTTTTTTGCTGGCCGCCTGCCAGTACCTCCTCGCGCCGTCGTCCCCGGCCTCCTGAGCCCCCCCGGGCAGTGCCGGCTGTGTCCCAAGAGCCCGGCACTTCTCCTCGGTGCCGGGCTCTTTTGCCGGCACTCGCGATCTCGGATCGCGCTGGTGCAGGCCCCTCCCCTTTAAGAAGGGGAGGAAGGCCTGCAGTACCACGGCACGTTGCGCTGCAATATTCAGTTTCAGCGCCCCAAGCGGGATGCGGGGTGCCTCGAGCAGCGCCGCACTTCCGTTTGGGGCGCTGAAACTGAATATCGGGATGGCGCAAACAGCTCCGTTCACAGCAGTAATTCCGGCGTCCAGGCGAGCTTGGCGCCCCCGAATTTCTAGGCCACAATGTTTTAACGCCCCAATGATTTTTCTGCTGGGTTTTCTCGGCGCCGTGTCCTGGCGATTAATCTTCAATTCCTGGAGACTCCCGGGCAATCCTGGAGGGTTGACGACGATAGGGACAAGTACAGCAGCCTGCTCAGTAGAGGTGATTCCAGCTGGAGTCTGATTAAGCGACCGGCAAATTATTTTATTCTTTTCTCTCCTCCTTCCCTAACGGCACTGATTCACGCCGGGGTTACGGTTCTACTATCACAGGCTGCGTCCCAATACCTCACCCAGGGCCCGACCTTCAAGTGAGATTCTACACAGTGATCGGCAGCAGGCTATTCAACTGTGAATAGAGAAACTGGCCTGTACGATATGGCGTTTTATGTCATTGAAATGTTTCTACTTTTGAAGTGCAGTAACTATTGTTATGTAGCATTCCCCACAAACACCAATGAGATGAATGGCCGGTTAATCTGCTTTCTTTGAAAGAAAGAATGAACTTGCATTTATACAGTGCCTTTCATGACCTCAGGATGTCTCAAAGCCTCCCACAAACAGCAATGTGATAATGACCAGATAATCTGTTTTAGTGATGTTGGTTGAGGGATAACTATTGGCCAGGACACCGGGGAGAACTCTTCTTTGAAAGAGTGCCATGGGATCTTTTACGCCCACCTGAGAGAGCAGACGGGGCCTCAGTTTAACCTCTCATCTGAAAGACGGCACCTTTGACAGCGCAGCACTCCCTCAGCACTGCACTGGAGTGTCAGCCTAGATTTTGTGGAGTGATTGTAATTATAATGTGCAGAGCCCAAAGGCTGACTGTTAGGCATGTTTTATATCTCCAGCAGAAAATAGAATCAAAGGGAGTTACTTACCAGGAGTGAATGAGGAGGAGTTTGGTCCATTGGAATTGTATACAATGGGAAAGAATGAAAAGTAGTTTAGTCCATGGGGATTCTATATAATGGGAGTGACTGGGAAGGGTTTAGTCCATGGGGATTCTATATAATCGGGGTGAATGGGTAGGGGCTCCGTCCATGGAGATTCTATACAATGAGAGTGAATGGGAAGGGGTTTGGTCGATGAAATTCTATATAACAGGAGTGATTGAGAAGGATTTTGGTCCATGGTGGATTGCTAATCATCAAATCCAACTGCTGTAGTACCTGTGCAATGAAACCATTCCTGACCACCTTAATTAATTTGTTTCCATTCCCTTCCGTTCACTTTATCCCTGATGTTCAATCTGTGAGTTGTTGAAAACTCCATGACTAGCACATTACAATATTCTGCCACGCTCCTTATCTGTCATTTGCTGCTGGACTAATTAATAATTTGCGGGCCCATCATTTCTCATTGCTCTCCATATTCGTTCAACCTAATCCCCGTCTGCTGCTCCGTCCACCCCTTCAATAGCTGCTGTATCTTTCCTATAGAAGCAACTCCACCTTTCTCTGTAGGTTGGCCTTCCGCAGCCCGAATTCCAGTCCTCACCCAGCTTCTGCCGTCAACCATCTTTCCCAGTTGTCAATAATATCGATATTCTCGCTAGCACAATATAACTCATTCGCACTCACACAATTAACACAGGTGCACTCACACACTTACACACTCCACACACACTTACACACTCACCACACACTTACACACTCACCACACACACGTACACACTCCACACACACTTACACACACACTTACACACTCCACACACACTTACACACTCCACACACACTTACACATTCACCACACACACCACACACACACTTACACACTCCACACACACTTACACACTCCACACACGCTTACACATTCACCACACACACTTACACACTCCACACACACTTACACACTCACACACTCCACACACACTTACACACTCACCACACACACCACTCACACACTTACACACTCCACACACACACACACACTCACCACACACACTTACACACTCACCACACACACTTACACACTCACCACACACACTTACACACTCACCACACACACACTTACATACACCATACACACACAGTCACGCATATTTGCTCCTTTACTCATAAAGTCCCTCTCTCACTCTGTCTTGTTCCCCATTCCGGGGGCGATTGGGCCTCACCACCTCTTGTAGGGTGCTTTTTTAAACAACGTCAAACTGCTCCCAAGGGGTTGCCATGGTGACCTGCAGTAGCACCTGAGCTGAGGTATCAGAGATGAGGATCGGGATCAGTTCTCTGTGTAATAAGGCTGATTGGGCAACATTCCAGTTAAACAGATGACAAACGCAAGAGGCCCAAAGGTAGAAACTGAGCCAGCACAGGTTCAAGTGACACGCTGATAAGTGTTTCCACAGACAGACAGACGGAGCTTGAGGAGAATCTCAGAGACAGATGTTCTAATACTTTACTACTTGGAGTTGTTGTAGAGACATCACAGCTGGGAGCAGTAATACCCACTCCCACTGTTCAAATAATTGACAGAGGTTTCTTTTTTCTCTGTCTTTCTTTCCATTTCCGCTGCCAAAGGAACTTATACCCTGGGTTGGAATTATGGTTACATGGATCCTGGGCTGGGATATGGTTCCATGGATCCTGGGCTGGGATATGGTTCCATGGATCCTGGGCTGGGATATGGTTCCATGGACACTGGGCTGGGATATGGTTCCATGGATCCTGGGCTGGGATATGGTTCCATGGATCCTGGGCTGGGATATGGTTCCATGGATCCTGGGCTGGGATATGGCTCCAGGAACACAGGGCTGGGATATGGTTCCATGGACACTGGGCTGGGATATGGTTCCAGGGACACTGGGCTGGGATATGGTTCCATGGATCTTGGGCTGGGATATGGTTCCATGGATCCTGGGCTGGGATATGGTTCCATGGATCCTGGGCTGGGATATGGTTCCAGGGACACAGGGCTGGGATATGGTTCCATGGATCCAGGGCTGGGATATGGTTCTAGGGACACTGGGCTGGGATATGGTTCCAGGGACAATGGCCATTCCTCATGTGAGTTTAGACAGTGTGTCAGCAGGTCAATCAACTGTGGGAAACATCACAACTCCACTCAACCCTGTCCTCACTCAATTCCCATAAGGGGTCACTGCATAGTGGTCAAGAGCAGGGAGCACGGATGATTCTCCCCTCCTAGCTTGCATCTGCCAAGACCCACTGTAGCACCGAACCTCAACTCTGGCTAAAACCAACTGACTCAGCACAGAGCCGCGATGGTACCCGAGACCCTCCTGCTCTGTGTGGCGTAGTATCACACCAGGTTAAACGTTTACTCAAGGAGCCATCAAGGCAGCTAGTTCCTGACAATGTTGAAGAGACAGGTGAAGATGGAAGACCCCATTTTGAACCAAGCTTGTAAAGTCCCCCTGACTCGTGATGGATGAGAATAATGACAGGATTTGTTGGTACATTACCAGCAGTTTGAATTACAGTTTCTGACCTTTATTTCAACCCAGAGAGATCTGAATTTCCACTGCGCTTCGCAAAACATGAATCTGTTTCTCATCACCCACCTCCACGATTGCAAGAATGCAACTCAATACGCGGACGATGATCCATTCGAGGAGCAGCATGAACATCACCCTGTCTGTTCTGTGCCATAGCTGCAGTAAGGGGCCGGGGAGTGCAACCTAGGAGTGGCACCTGAAGTCATCAATCATCAACACCATTCAGCTCACCTCTCCTTACAAATAAAATACTTACAGGGCTCAGGCATGTTCCTCATGTTAAAAGCCGCAGAGTGTGACTGAAATGATCTCCTCCGAGGAATGCTGATTTAGATTCCGCACCAGTTGGCCGTCTAGAACGGGGGGGCTGGTCGTCGTTAATGTGCATTGCTCCCCCTTCAAGTTTTCTCTGCCCTTCTCCCGAAGGCGCTGGCCTCGTGTTGGGACACGGTTCCACCGGTGCCTGCCGCCCTCTGCCACTCTGCCCCAAGTGCCAGCCGTGGCTCAGTGGGTAGCACTCTCGCCTCTGAGTCAGAAGGTCGTGGGTTCAAGCCCCACTCCAGAGACTTGAGCACAAAATCTAGGCTGACGCTCCAGTGCAGTGCTGAGGGAGTGCTGCACTGTCAGAGGTTGCGTTTTCCTGATGAGACATTAAACCGAGACCCTGTCTACCCTCTCAGGTGGATGTAAAAGATTCCATGGCACTATTTTGAAGAAGAGCAGATGAGTTCTCCCCGGTGTCCTGGCCAATATTTATCCCCCAACCAACATCACAAAAACAGATTATCTGGTCATTGTCACACTGCTGTTTGTGGGAGCTTGCTGTGCACAAATTGGCTGCTGTGTTTCCCACATTACAACAGTGACTCCACTTCAAAAAGTACTTCATTGGTTGTAAAGCGCTTTGAGCCGTCCTGATGTCATGAAAAGCGCTGTATAAATGCAAGTCTTTCTTTCATTTTCTTTAGTGGCCATTCTTCATGTGTGAACCTGGAGAGTGAGCAGGCTAATCGACCATGGGGGTCACGACAGCTGAGCCCGATCCTGTCCACACCAGATGTGAACACACAGGGAAACTTTCCGGAAGGGTTAAGGGATCTGTGGGCAACAATCAGTGTTGCCCGGCTGACATTTTGTTTTCTCCTCTGCAGCGCACGGACACTGAGGCCAGTCGCAGTAGTGCCAACCCAATTGAGTTCTGCACAGACGCGGAACCGAAACTGGGGTCATCCTGGTCTGTGGGGCTCAGTACCACACCAGGCTGGTGTATTTACCGGCTGGGGATTAGCTATCATTCTCCAGCCTGTGCCAACTTCATTTTTTATAAAGTAGAAATTCTCTGGTACAAGAAACCATGGCTGCCACCCTACAGCCAGAAAGCTCCTTCCAACAGTAAAACATCAAGGCGGGTGATGTGAGTGGTGAGCAATGGAGCAAACTTCTCATTTTGGATAACCAGTGTTAGGATCAAACACTCCTTGTTCTCTCAGAATGGTAGAGTCCATGATAGGGTAGAGTGTACATGGGCTGAGGGAGGAGATTAAATGGGTGGGTAGAGTCCATGAAAGGGTAGCGTGTACATGGGCTGAGGGAGAGATTAAATTGGTGGGTAGAGTCCATAATAGGGTAGAGTGTACATGGGCTGAGGGAGAGATTAAATTGGTGGGTAGAGTCCATGATAGGGTAGAGTGTACATGGGCTGAGGGAGGAGGTTAAATGGGTGGGTAGAGTCCATAATAGGGTAGAGTGTACATGGGCTGAGGGAGGAGATTAAATAGCTGGGTAGAGTCTATGAAAGGGTAGAGTGTACATGGGCTGAGGGAGGAGATTAAATGGGTGGGTAGAGTCCATGAAAGGGTAGAGTGTACATGGGCTGAGGGAGGAGATTAAATAGCGGGGTAGAGTCCATGATAGGATAGAGTGTACATGGGCTGAGGGAGGAGATTAAATAGCTGGGTAGAGTCCATGATAGGATAGAGTGTACATGGGCTGAGGGAGAGATTAAATTGGTGGGTAGAGTCCGTGATAGGGTAGAGTGTACATGGGCTGAGGGAGAGATTAAATGGGTGGGTAGAGTCCATGATAGGGTAGAGTGTACATGGGCTGAGGGAGGAGATTAAATAGCTGGGTAGAGTCCATGAAAGGGTAGAGTGTACATGGGCTGAGGGAGAGATTAAATTGGTGGGTAGAGTCCATAATAGGGTAGAGTGTACATGGGCTGAGGGAGGAGATTAAATAGCTGGGTAGAGTCCATGATAGGGTAGAGTGTACATGGGCTGAGGGAGGAGATTAAATGGGTGGGTAGAGTCCATAATAGGGTAGTGTGTACATGGGCTGAGGGAGAGATTAAATTGGTGGGTAGAGTCCATAATAGGGTAGAGTGTACATGGGCTGAGGGAGGAGATTAAATGGGTGGGTAGAGTCCATAATAGGGTAGAGTGTACATGGGCTGAGGGAGGAGATTAAATGGGTGGGTAGAGTCCATGAAAGGGTAGAGTGTACATGGGCTGAGGGAGAGATTAAATTGGTGGGTAGAGTCCATAATAGGGTAGAGTGTACATGGGCTGAGGGAGGAGATTAAATGGGTGGGTAGAGTCCATAATATGGTAGAGTGTACATGGGCTGAGGGAGGAGATTAAATGGGTGGGTAGAGTCCATGAAAGGGTAGAGTGTACATGGGCTGAGGGAGGAGATTAAATGGGTGGGTAGAGTCCATGATGGGGTAGAGTGTACATGGGCTGAGGGAGAGATTAAATTGGTGGGTAGAGTCCATGATGGGGTAGAGTGTACATGGGCTGAGGGAGAGATTAAATGGGTGGGTAGAGTCCATAATAGGGTAGAGTGTACATGGGCTGAGGGAGGAGATTAAATGGGTGGGTAGAGTCCATGAAAGGGTAGAGTGTACATGGGCTGAGGGAGAGATTAAATTGGTGGGTAGAGTCCATAATAGGGTAGAGTGTACATGGGCTGAGGGAGGAGATTAAATAGCTGGGTAGAGTCCATGAAAGGGTAGAGTGTGCATGGGCTGAGGGAGAGATTAAATGGGTGGGTAGAATCCATGAAAGGGTAGAGTGTACATGGGCTGAGGGAGAGATTAAATGGGTGGGTAGAGTCCATGATAGGGTAGAGTGTACATGGGCTGAGGGAGGAGATTAAATGGGTGGGTAGAGTCCATGAAAGGGTAGAGTGTACATGGGCTGAGGGAGAGATTAAATAGCTGGGTAGAGTCCATGAAAGGGTAGAGTGTACATGGGCTGAGGGAGAGATTAAATAGCTGGGTAGAGTCCATGAAAGGGTAGAGTGTACATGGGCTGAGGGAGAGATTAAATGGGTGGGTAGAGTCCATGAAAGGGTAGAGTGTACATGGGCTGAGGGAGAGATTAAATGGGTGGGTAGAGTCCATGATAGGGTAGCGTGTACATGGGCTGAGGGAGGAGATTAAATGGGTGGGTAGAGTCCATGATAGGGTAGAGTGTACATGGGCTGAGGGAGAGATTAAATGGGTGGGTAGAGTCCATGATAGGGTAGAGTGTACATGGGCTGAGGGAGAGATTAAATGGGTGGGTAGAGTCCATGATAGGGTAGCGTGTACATGGGCTGAGGGAGAGATTAAATGGGTGGGTAGAGTCCATGATAGGGTAGCGTGTACATGGGCTGAGGGAGAGATTAAATGGGTGGGTAGAGTCCATGATAGGGTAGAGTGTACATGGGCTGAGGGAGAGATTAAATGGGTGGGTAGAGTCCATGATAGGGTAGAGTGTACATGGGCTGAGGGAGAGATTAAATTGGTGGGTAGAGTCCATGATAGGGTAGAGTGTACATGGGCTGAGGGAGAGATTAAATGGGTGGGTAGAGTCCATGATAGGGTAGAGTGTACATGGGCTGAGGGAGAGATTAAATGGGTGGGTAGAGTCCATGATAGGGTAGAGTGTACATGGGCTGAGGGAGGGGATTAAATGGGTGGGTAGAGTCCATGATAGGGTAGAGTGTACATGGATCATGCCAGACAGCACCAAGGCTGAAAGTAGAACATTGGTCAGGTGACGCCAAGCTTGGATCTGGATTATAGGAGGAAGGGGGCTGGAGGGAGATAAGAAGCTTCTGGGCACAGTGGGTTAGACTCCGGCATTTCATTTTGTGAGCTGGGTTCAATGATGGGACATCAGTCTCCTCTCTCCATTGGCTGTAAGGGTCCTATGAGTTTGGACAGTCTCAATCCAGTTCCTAGTGGGCAGGGCCTGTAGCACAAAACTGCCAGTAATTTGGCACAGCTTGCCAACCCCATTCAAAGAGGCCACAGGATGGTTGGGAAATGGGAAAAAACATGTCACGCTGGTGGAGATGGGGACGCTTCCTCTGAGTTTGGGGCTGAGGCAGGTTTTGAGGCAGAGTACTTTGAATTTGGGAGTGCTTGATGTTGACAGCGGGTTCCTGAAAGTTCCATTTCTTAGCAACACTCACCTTGATAAACACAATTTTTTTTTTCCAAAGTTCCATAGTTTTTAGGTCCTAGGACAGATTAGGAGACGATTCTGGATCTCAGCAAGGGGACGGTGAGGGGAAGAGGAAGATTGTGCAGGATCAGGTATCTGTGGCTTTGAAGGAATGAGAGATGGAAGCTCTGAGTAGTTTGACAATAAGGGTTACAGGAAAGGAGCTGAACAGACAGTGCAGAAATCCCGTCCAGCCGGGCGTTACTGGGTTAAAGTGAGACGATCTCAGCCCTCAAGCACACAGCAGTGTTTGCCAGCATACTGTCACGCAGGCCTCTGTGAAAGCTATTCTGTGATTAATGGAGGAGGTGCGGCAATCAGAGGCCGGCACAGCTTGGCTTTCTGCCGCATCAGTAATGAACAACTCTTAAAAAAAAAGCTGACGGCTAATCTCCTCACTTTTACTGAGCCCCGCACTCCTGTAACACGCCCCGAATAGTTTGGTAAAACTGAGAAGCTTTGATGGGAGCGGAGTGATTTCTATCTACTTTCCCAGATTGGATTCGGAGAGAGTTATAGTCTCACTTATGGAATCATCGACTCCAACTGTTAACACACTCTGGGTCTGCTTTCTGCAGGTCCTGCAGTATTGTGCTGTTTAAAGAAAGAAAGACTTGCATTTATATAGCACCCTTCATGACTTCAGGACTACCCAAAGTGCTTTACAGTCAATTAGCTACTATTTGTAATGAAGTACAGCAAGGTCTTGCAAACGTCCCAAAGTCTCTGGAGTGGGACTTGAACCAGGACCTTCTGACCCACAGGTGAGAGTGCTACCACTGCTGACACCCCACTTATGCAGACTCACTTCGACATCAGTTGTTCCCAGCGCCTCTCAACTTTGGTTGAGGTTGAGACTTACCAGCTGGTTAGAAAATGAAGGAGTGAATTAAAGTATAACCTTAAAATTAGAGCTAGGCTGTTCAGGGCTGGATCTGGAACTCTCTCCCTCAAAATGCTGTTGAGGCTGAGGGTCAATTGAAAATTTCAACACTGAGATTGACAGATTTTTGTTAGGCAAGTGTATTAAGGGTTACAGAATCAAGGCGGGTCGATGGAGTTAAGATACAGATCAGCTACGATCTAATTGAACGGTGGAATAGTAGAATTTAAATAATAATTTGCTTTTTTATTTTTCCTACCAAAGTGGATAACCTCGCATTTTCCCACATTAAACTCCATCTGCCAGATTTTTGCCCACTCACTGAGCCTATCTATATCCCTTTGGAGGTTCTTTGCGTCCTCCACACAATTTGCTTTCCCACCTATCTTTGTATCATCAGCAAATTTGGCTACATTACACTCAGTCCCTTCATCCAAGTCATTAATATAGATTGTAAACAGTTGAGGCCCCAGCACTGATCCCTGTGGCACCCCACTAGTTACAGTTTGCCAACCTGAAATGACCCATTTATCCCGACTCTGTTTTCTGTTAGTTAGCCAATCCTCTATCCATGCTAATATATGGCCTTCTTCTGTTCCTATGACAGAGACTGTTGGGTAGGTGAAGAATTTTTAAGGTGATGTGAATTTTGCCACAAACAAGGGAGACTATTTCATTTTCAGATCTCTCTTTTTAAATATATTTTGCAGGACCTTGTTGCCTGATGGGGTAGGTTCACTGTCCAGTGAGGTACAGACCAGGTCCCTGGTTCGATTGCTGATCTACAATGAGTTAGTTGACCTTAGTTGGAGAGCTACAATTGGCCTCATAGACTCTGGGCCAGTGGAGGTGAAAAATGAGGCAGGGTTCCTGTTTAAGGTGTGAGCCATGGCTCAGTGGGTAACAAGCCTGCCTCTGGCTCAGAAGGTTGTTCAAGCCTTGCTCCAGGGAATTAAGCACAAAATCTAGGCCATCACGCCAGTGCAGTACTGAGGGAGTGCTGCGCTCTCGGAGGCGCCGTCTTTCAGATGAGCTGTTAAAACCAAGTCTGCCCTCTCAGGTGGATGTAAAAGATTCCATGGCACTATTTCGAAGAAGATCAGAGGAGTCCTGCTCAATATTTATAGCTCAACCAACATCACCAAAACAGATTATCTGGTCATTATCTCCTTGCTGTTTGTGGGACCTTGCTGTGCACAAATTGGCTGCTGCGTTTCCTACATGACAACAGTGACCACACTTCAAAAGTACTTTGGATATTCTGCGACAAGTGTCTCACCTCCTGACTCCCAAAAGTCTTTCCACTATGTACAAGGCACAAGTCAGGAGTGTGATGGAATACTCTCCACTTGCCTGGATGAGTGCAGCTCCAACAACATTCAAGAAGCTCGACACCATCCAGGACAAAGCAGCCCGCTTGATTGGCACCCCATCCACCACCTTAAACATTCACTCCCTCCACCACCGGCGTACCGTGGCTGCAGTGTGTACCAGCTACAAGATGCACTGCAGCAACTCGCCAAGGCTTCTTCGGCAGCACCTCCCAAACCCACAACCTCTACACCTAGTAGGACAAGGGCAGCAGGCACATTGAAACACCGCCACCTCCAAGTTCCCCTTCAAGTCACACACCATCCTGACTTGGAAATTTATCGCCGTTCCCTCATCGTCGCTGGGTCAACATCCTGGAACTCCCTACCTAACAGCACTGTAGGAGTACCTTCACCACATGGACTGCAGCGGTTCAAGAAGGTGGCTCACCACCATCTTCTCAAGGGCAATTAGGAATGGGCAATAAATGCTGGCTTTGCCAACGATGCCCGCATTCCGTGAATGAGTAAATTTAAAAAAACTTAATTGGCTGTAAAGCGCTTTGGGACGTCCTGAAGTCATGGAAGGTGCTATATTAATGCAAGGTCTTTCTTTCAGATTGTCTTTCAATGAGATGCCTCAAGTACAAGTATATGGGTATTTGGTGAGGATTTGATTGGGCTCAGCTGTGATGGTCTCCACAGCTGAATAGCCTGTCAATGCTTACTATCTAGGCTCATACAGTGGAGGACGGCCACTTGGGAGAGGTGTTGCAGGGTTCCTGGCATCTGCTAAACCGTAGCAAGACTTGGTGGCTTAAGGAAGGTAGGGAAGAGAAGGGTGGGGGGGGGGAGCAAATATAAATATATTGCACGGGACAACTTGCTTTACTCTCAAAGACATCCTTCCAAAAATCACTTAAAAAGGAAATATTCGTTCGCGGTCTTCACGCTAAGTCCATGGGACAGGACTGCAAGACGTGTCTGACAAAGGCACAATCAAGACACAGTAACTGGAGGGCATAAACGTAAGTTCTGCACCAAATCACGAAGTGAGAGGTTAGGAGAGATGTTTTTGCACGGGTTTGTTCAGCCTTGGAGGGACAGGTCTTCCTGCTCCTGCCCTTGGCATATTGGATCGCCCGGGCACAGCACGTGGGGAGGATCACATGATCACAAGGGAGTGCATCCAATTTCACACCGTCACTCACAATAACAACAACTTGCATTTGTATACCGCCTTTAATGTAGTAAAATGTCCCCAGGCGCTTCACGGGAGCGTTATCAAACAAACTTTGACACCGAGCCACATAAGGAGAAATTAGGGCTGAGAGGTAGGTTTTAAGGAGCGTCTTAAAGAAGGAAAGAGAGGTAGAGAGGCGGAGAGGTTTAGGCAGGGGGTTCCACAGCTTAGAGCTCAGGCAGCCTAAAGGCACGGCCACCAATGGTGGAGCGATAAAAATCAGGGATGCTCAAGAGGCCAGAATTAGAGGAGCGCAGATATCTCGAGGGGGGTTGTGGGCTGGAGGAGATTACAGAGATAGGGAGGGGCGAGGCCATGGAGGGATTTGAAAACAAGGATGAGAATTTTAAAATCGAGGTGTTGCTTAACCGGGAGCCAATGTAGGTCAGCGAGCACAGGGGTGATGGGTGAACGGGACTTGGTGCGAGTTAGGATATGGGCAGCTGAGTTTTGGATGACCTCAAGTTTACGTAGGGTAGAATGTGGGAGGCCAGCCAGGAGTGTTTTGGAATAGTCACGTCTAGGCAATCAAAGGCATGGATGAGGGTTTCAGCAGCAGATGAGCTGAGGCAGGGGCGGAGATGGGTGATACTGCGGAGGTGGAAGTAGGTGATCTTAGGTATGTGATAATTGATCGAAACTGATCGGAAGCTCATTTCACGGTCAAATATGACACCAAGGTTGCGAACAGTCTGGTTCAGCCTCAGCAAGATGCCAGGGAGAGGGATAGAGTCGGTGGCTAGGGAACGGACACAAGAACAGGACAATCCTGCCCGGGAAAACCTACCCAGGATATCCTAACCGGAATATTCTACCCAGAATATCCTATCAGAAACAAGCAGAATCCATAATAGCTTTTGAAAGAGAAGTGGATAAATACTTGATAAAGAAAAATGTGAAAGGGTATGGAGAAAAGACAAGAGAATGGGACTAAGTGGATAGAAACACAGAGACATCGAAACATAGGAGCAGGAGTAGGCCATTTGGCCCCTCGAGCCCGCTCCACCATTCAATGAGATCATGGCTGATCATCCAAATTCAGTACCCTGTCCCTGCCTTCTCCCCATATCCCTTGATCCCTTTAGCCTTAAGAAATATATCCAACTCCCTCTTGAATATATTTAATGAATTGGCCTCAACTGCCTTCTGTGGTAGAGAATTCCACAGGTTCACCACTCTCTGGGTGAAGAAATTCCTCCTCATCTCAGTCCTAAATGGCTTACCCCTTATCCTTAGACTGTGACCCCTGGTTCTGGACTCCCCGACCATCGGGAACATCCTTCCTGCATCGAGTCTGTCTAGTCCTGTTAGAATTTTATAAGTTTCAATGAGATCCCCTCTCATTCTTCTAAACTCCAGCGAGTACAAGCCCAATCGACCCAATCTCTCCTCATACGTCATTCCTGCCATCCCAGGTATCAGTCTGGTGGGCAGCACGGTGGCATAGTGGTTAGCACTGTTGCCTCACAGCGCCAGGGACCCGGGTTCGAATCCGGCCTCGGGTGACTGTCTGTGTGGAGTTTGCACATTCTCCCCGTGTTTGCGTGGGTTTCCTCCGGGTGCTCTGGTTTCCTCCCACAGTCCAAAGATGTGCAGGTTAGGTTGATTGGCTATGATAAAAAAATTGACCCTTAGTGTTAGGGGGATTAAATAAGTGGGGTTACTGGGATATGTGTTGGTGTAGGGGTTACGGGGATCGGGTGGGATATGTGTCGGTGCAGGCTCGATGGGCTGAAATGGCCTCTATCTGCACTGTGGGGTTTCTGTGATTCTGTGATTCTGTGAATCTTCGCTGCACTCCCTCCATGGCAAGAACATCCTTCCTCAGATAAGGCGACCAAAACTGCACACAATACTCAAGGTGTGGTCTCACCAAGGCTCTGTACAACTGCAGCAAGACATCCTTGTTCCTGTACTCGAACCCTCTTGCTACGAAGGCCAACATACCATTTGCCTTCTTAACCACCTGCTGCACCTGCATGCTTACCTTCAGCAACTGGTGCACAAGGGCTCCCAGGTCTCGTTGCACTGCCCCTTCTCCCAATCTATTGCCGTTCAGATAATAATCTGCCTTCCTGTTTTTGCCACTAAAGTGGATAACCTCGCATTTATCCACATTATACTGCATCTGCCATGCATCTGCCCAATCTGTCCAAATCATACTGGATAGTTCTTTCAGCGAGGTGGCACAGGGACACTGGGCCATATAGTCTCCTTCTGTGCAGTAAAATTCTAAGATTCTCTATTGAAACCTTCATCTAAAAGCAGCCTGAGGTTTCCTCAATTAAAGTATAGGATTAATACAATGAGTGAGTGTCACCCTTTCCCTCAGTAATGTGCCACGATTTTATTTCCTTCTTTCTCTAACTAAGCAAAATTCCCAAACAGCACCATCAGCAACTCCCACCCCTGCCCCTGGAGCAGTATTGTGGCTGGGTGCCCATAGTTCCTCTCGATCATGCTGGTACCTGCACCCTTCGTGCTCTTGGCTCCACTATAGGGAGCAACCGGGCAGCAATCCAGAAATACTTTACAAAAAATCATTCGGGTTCGAAAAAAGGAACAAGACCTTTTTTTTGATGATCGTCGTGGTCTCAGGCCCCAGCTCCACTCACCTGTCAGAGGAGGGACGTAGAAACAAGCAGCACATCACCGTCCCGTAACGTGAGCCAACGGGCACTACTTAAATACCCACTGAGCTGTCCAGCACTGGCACTAACCCCGATGTGGTCTGAGATTCCCCGAGTCCTGGAGAGTCTATGAGATAACTCTGATATGCCCCACACCCCTCACTGTAACACTGATATACCCCACACCCCTCACTGTAACACTGATATACCCCACACCCCTCACTGTAACACTGATATACCCCACACCCCTCACTGTAACACTCTGATATACCCCACACCCCTCACTGTAACACTGATATACCCCACACCCCTCACTGTAACACTGATATACCCCACACCCCTCACTGTAACACTGATATACCCCACACCCCTCACTGTAACACTGATATACCCCACACCCCTCACTGTAACACTGATATACCCCACACCCCTCACTGTAACACTGATATACCCCACACCCCTCACTGTAACACTGATATACCCCACACCCCTTACTGTAACACTGATATACCCTGCACCCCTCATTGTAACACTGATATACCCCACACTCCTCACTGTAACACTGATATACCCCACACCCCTCACTGTAACACTCTGATATACCCCACACCCCTCACTGTAACACTGATATACCCCACACCCCTCACTGTAACTCTGATATACCCCACACCCCTCACTGTAACTCTGATATACCCTGCACCCCTCATTGTAACACTGATATACCCCACACCGCTCACTGTAACACTCTGATATACCCCACACCCCTCACTGTAACACTGATATACCCCACACCCCTCACTGTAACTCTGATATACCCCACACTCCTCACTGTAACACTCTGATATACCCCACACCCCTCACTGTAACACTCTGATATACCCCACACCCCTTACTGTAACACTGATATACCCCACACCCATCACTGTAACACTCTGATATACCCCATACCCCTCACTGTAACACTCTGATATACCCCACACTCCTCACTGTAACACTCTGATATACCCCACACCCCTCACTGTAACACTCTGATATACCCCACACCCCTTACTGTAACACTGATATACCCCACACCCATCACTGTAACACTCTGATATACTCTGCACCCCTCATTGTAACACACTGATATACCCCACGCCTCAAACTATAACACGCTGATATACCCCACACCCCTCACTGTAACACTCTGATATACCCCACACCCATCACTGTAGCACTCCGATATACCCCACACCTTTCACTGTAATACTCTGATATACTCCACACCCAACACTGTAACACTCTGATATACCCCACACCCCTCACTGTAACACTCTGATATACCCTACACCCTCACTGTAACACTCTGATATACCCTGCGCCCCTCACTGTAACACTCTGATATATCCAAATCCTCACACTGTAACACTTTCTAATATACCTCACACCCCTCGAACACTCTCTGATAGAGCCACTAACTCCCATATGCTCCACGCAGTCATGAGAAATGAAGTGACAGTGCTGGAGTGAGAGCAGACATTCTGAGTGCTGCATGAGAGTCTCACAAGGGGTTGATGGCCCTGAGTTACCATTAATATCTCCTTGACCATCATGCAGCGACCCCGAGGTGTTGATATCTCCTATCATCTTGAAGCTGCTGTCAGTCACTTGATATGTGTCACAATGATTGATTAACTCCCTGGCAATGACTAAAAGAAATACTTGCATTTATATAGCGCCTTTCACGACCACTGGACATCTCAAAGCGCTTTACAGCCAATGAAATGTAGTCACTGTTGTAATGTGGGAAACGCGGCAGCCAATTTGCACAAAATAAGCTCTCATAAACAGCAATGTGATAATCTGTTTTAGTGCTGTTGATTGACGGATCAACATTGGCCAGGACACTGGGGAGAACTCCCCTGCTCTTCTTCGAAATAGTGCCTTGGGATCTTTTACATCTACCTGAAAGAGCAGACAGGGCTTCGGTTTAACGTCTCATCTGAAAGACGGCACCTCTGACAGTGCAGCACTCCCTCAGTACTGTACTGGAGTGTCAGGCTAGATTTATGTGCTCAAGTCCCTGGAGTGGGACTTGAACCCACAACCTTATGACTCAGAGGCGAGGGTGCTACCCACTGAGTCTACTAGGCAGAGAGCAGGCTGGAGCTGAGACCTGTGCTGTTCTCTAAGCACCAGGAAAACCATGTCTAACCAAACATGGACAGACAAAAGAACCTGGAGAATTACTTACATGATACAAGACTTCCCTTACATGAAATGGAGCAACAAAAATGAGCCTGCCCCACACCCTCCCCCTCCCCGAGTGACATTTGGCTTTGATTGGCACCAACAGGAAAATTAATTGCCATCATAATCCCTTCACCAAGTCAGCAAATGGTGCCAGAATAAAGATAGAACTTCAACCAAAACAGTAACCGATGGAGTACAGAGAAATCACTGAGCAGAGTCACAGAGACAAGTTCCACCCGTGCGTTTGCAATCGTGTCTAAGTCATAACACTGTAACCAATGTCCAGTCTGTTAGTACAGCCCAGGGAACGGCCAGTTTTGGATTGACAGATTGCCATTGACACACTTCAGACCCCAGACTGTGCTGAGTTGCCGATCTCAGTTGGGGGGCTACAAATGACCTTATTGCCCTTGGATTAGAGAGGGAGAAAAGCAGAAATGGATCCACGTTCCCGATCACTGTCCTGTGACCGCCGTTGGATGGGGCTTGTAGAACTGTACCCCAGCAAGATTCAGTGCCCATGGAACTGTACCCCAGCAAGAGTCAGTGCCCATGGAACTGTACCCCAGCAAGAGTCAGTGCCCATGGAACTGTACCGCAGCAAGGGTCAGTGCCCATGGAACTGTACCTCAGCAAGGGTCAGTGCCCATGGAACTGTACCCCAGCAAGGGTCAGTGCCCATGGAACTGTACCCCAGCAAGAGTCAGTGCCCATGGAACTGTACCCCAGCAAGATTCAGTGCCCATGGAACTGTACCCCAGCAAGATTCAGTGCCCATGGAACTGTACCCCAGCAAGGGTCAGTGCCCATGGAACTGTACCCCAGCAAGGGTCAGTGCCCATGGAACTGTACCCCAGCAAGATTCAGTGCCCATGGAACTGTACCCCAGCAAGGGTCAGCGCCCATGGAACTGTACCACAGCAAGGGTCAGTGCCTATGGAACTGTACCCCAGCAGGAGTCAGTGCCCATGGAACTGTACCCCAGCGAGATTCAGTGCCCATGGAACTGTACTCCAGCGAGGGTCAGTGCCCATGGAACTGTACTCCAGCGAGGGTCAGTGCCCATGGAACTGTACCCCAGCAAGGGTCAGTGCCCATGGAACTGTACCCCAGTGAGGGTCAGTGCCCATGGAACTGTACCCCAGCAAGATTCAGTGCCCATGGAACTGTACCCCAGCGAGGGTCAGTGCCCATGGAACTGTACCCCAGCAAGAGGCAGTGCCCATGGAACTGTACCTCAGCAAAGGTCAGTGCCAATGGAAATGTACCTCAGCAAAGGTCAGTGCCCATGGACTGTACCCCAGCAATGGTCAGTGCCAATGGAAATGTACCTCAGCAAAGGTCAGTGCCCATGGAACTGTACCCCAGCAAGATTCAGTGCCCATGGAACTGTACCCCAGCAAGAGTCAGTGCCCATTGAACTGTACCCCAGCAAGATTCAGTACCCATGGAACTGTACCTCAGCAAGGGTCAGTGCCCATGGAACTGTACCCCAGCAAGAGTCAGTGCCCATGGAACTGTACCCCAGCAAGGGTCAGTGCCCATGGAACTGTACCCCAGCAAGGGTCAGTGCCCATGGAACTGTACCCCAGCAAGGGTCAGTGCCCATGGAACTGTACCCCAGCAAGGGTCAGTGCCCATGGAACTGTACCCCAGCAAGGGTCAGTGCCCATGGAACTGTACCTCAGCAAGGGTCAGTGCCCATGGAACTGTACCCCAGCAAGGGTCAGTGCCCCTGGAACTGTACCCTAGCAAGGGTCAGTGCCAATGGAACTGTACCCCAGCAAAGGTCAGTGCCTATGGAACTGTACCCCAGCAAGAGTCAGTGCCCATGGAACTGTACCCCAGCAAGATTCAGTGCCCATGGAACTGTACCCCAGCAGGAGTCAGTGCCCCTGGAACTGTACCCCAGCAAGGGTCAGTGCGCCTGGAACTGTACCCCAGCAAGATTCAGTGCCCCTGGAACTGTACCCCAGCAAGGGTCAGTGCCCATGGAACTGTACCCCAGCAAAGGCCAGTGCCAATGGAACTGTACCCCAGCAAGGGTCAGTGCCAGTGGAACTGTACCCCAGCAAGGGTCAGTGCGCCTGGAACTGTACCCCAGCAAGATTCAGTGCCCCTGGAACTGTACCCCAGCAAGGGTCAGTGCCCATGGAACTGCACCCCAGCAAAGGTCAGTGCCAATGGAACTGTACCCCAGCAAGGGTCAGTGCCCATGGAACTGTACCCCAGCAAGAGTCAGTGCCAATGGAACTGTACCCCAGCAAGGGTCAGTGCCCATGGAACTGTACCCCAGCAAGAGTCGGTGCCAATGGAACTGTACCCCAGCAAGGTTCAGCAACAAAATTCGGGTGGTTTCTAGAACAGGTGGGCAATCATCTCAGGTTACTGCCCAGGTGGTGATGGTAAAAATATGCCCCATTGTTGGGGTAAAGTATGGGCCACATCTAACCCTACGTTATACATGATCTGGACATACATGATGATGGCACTCAGTACAAGGAGTAGAACAGTATTCTGCTCCTCAACACTGATAGCCCTCACCTCAGTGTGAAGGAGGGGGAGATGTCCATGGCTGTGATTAATGAAATTGTAAACCTGTTTAAAAGAAAATACTGGCAATTTTGCTACAGAATAAGAGAAGGAAATCTTCCTTCAGAGGCTCGAGCACGTAATCCAGGCTAACACTCCAGTACAGTACTGCAAGAGTGCTGCACTGTTGCAGGCGCCGTCCTTCGGATTAAACCAAGGCTTCTCTTCCCCCTCGGGTGGATGTAAAAGGTTCCCTGGCACTATTGGAAGAAGAGCAGAGGAGTCCTCTCCGGTGTCTTGGCCAATATTTCTCCCTCAACCAACATTTAAAACAGATTATCTGGTCATTATCACATTGCTGTTTGTGGGAGCTTGCTGTGTGCAAATTGGCTGCTGCGTTTGCTACATTACAACAGTGGCTACACTTCAAAAAGTACTTCATTTACTATAAAGTGCATTGGGACATCCTGAGGCCATGAAAGGTGCTATATAAATGCAAGTCTTTCTTTCAATGTGAACACAAGACTGACTGAATTTCTGAATTGGATTTTTTTTGCAGAAGCTAATCTCTGGGGAGGCAAATTCTGAATGTTTAATACTTTCTGTTCAGCAAGTCGGGGAATGCTAACAGTGTGAAACTTTCCCCAGTGGGGCAGCGATTATTAACTTGGTCAAAAAGGCATGTATGTTTTCTTTGTGAATCTTTTAGGCAAGGATCAAACGACAGAGAGTCCCAATTATGTTCTGGTACAGTAACCGTCTCATTTATTACTGGCCCCTGCCAGATCCGCTGCCAATCTCCTGATTCCAGGCTCTCGCCGTCTGACCTGAAAGCGTCCGTGAATGAGACAAATGAACGCCACCTTGTCAGTTTCTGTCATGGGACAGACCAACCAGTTAAAGAAGAATGAAACTCACGGCTAAGTCAGTTGCCACAATCCTCAAATCCAGTTAGCGAAAGGCTGATTAGCCAAGCGCGGAGAGGTCAGTTGTACCTCATCCTCTGCACCCCACGGAGAGACTCTGCATTATACCTTGCTTCTCACAGCGCTTTGCGAGACAGACAATCAGCCTTTCACTAAATCTCCTAACTTGGTACAGTTAATTCCATCCCGGTGAATACTTCATAAGCCAATATTTCTGCTGAGCAGAAAAAGAAGCTGGCATTCCAGAGTTGATTTCTGTCTGCAGCTGCTGAGCTAATCCCTCTCCTGTCTCTCTCTCTCTCTCGCTTCCCACAGCTGGATCCGGGGGGGACAGGCTGGGAGACTGTGCCCCAATTTCCCAGTCATTCCTATTCCAGGGCTGCCCAAAATCATCCCGGAGTGGGTGTAGTACCCTCTGCTAATTTGTCTCCCGTCCAGTGGGGAACATAAGAACATAAGAAGTAGGAGCAGGAGTAGGCCATACGGCCCCTCGGGCCTGCTCCGCCATTCAATAGGATCATGGCTGATCCGAATCTAGACTCACGTCCACTTCCCTGCCCTCTCCCCGTAACCCCTAATTCCCTTATCTGCTAGGACAATGTCTATCTCCATTTAAAATTTATTTAATGTTGCAGCTTCCACAGCTCTCTGGGGTAGCAAATTCCATAGATTTACTACCCTCTTAGATTATGCCCCCTAGTTCTAGTCTCACCCATCAGTGGAAACATCCTTCCCGCATCCACCCGATCAAGCCCCCTCACAATCTTATATGTTTCGATAAGATCGCCTCTCATTCTTCTGAACTCCAATGAGTAGAGTCCCAATCTATTCAACCTTTCCTCATACGTCAACCCCCTCATCTCCGGAATCAACCGAGTGAAGCTTCTCTGAACCGCCTCGAGAGCAAGTATATCTTTTCTTAAATATGGAAACCAAAACTGCACGCAGTATTCCAGGTGTGGCCTCACCAATACCCTGTATAACTACTTGCTGGTGTGGCTGAGGTAAGGGGAATGGCGAGTGTGGAGCCATGTCTTACCGCTTTAGTCGTGGCTCAGTGGGTAGCACGCTCACTTCTCAGTCAGAAGGTTGTGAGTTCAACCCCCCGCTCCAGAGACTTGAGCGCAAAGTCCAGGCCGACACTCCAGTGCAGTGCTGAGGGAGTGCCGCACTGTGGTAGGTGCCGTCTTTTGGATGAGATGTTGAACCGAGGTCCTGTCTGCTCTCTCAAGTGGACATAAAAGATCCCATGCCCACTATTTCAAAGAAGAGCAGGGACGTTCTCCCCGTGTCCTGCCAATATCTATCCCTCAACATTACAACAGTGACGACAGGTCAAAAAGTACTTCATTGGCTGTAAAGCGCTTTGGGACATCTGGTAATCGTGAAAGGCGCTATATAAATGCAAGTCTTTCTTTCTTTTCAACCAACACCTAAAACAGATTATCCCATTGCTGTTTGTGGGATCTTGCTGTGTGCAAATTGGCTGCCGCGTTCCCTACATTACAACAGCGACTGCACTTCAAAAAGTAATTCATTGGTTGTAAAGTGCTTTGGGACGTCCTGAGGCATTATATAAATGCGAGTCTTTCGTTCTCTACCGCTGCATGGCGTGCTGTGATGACACTCCAATGAAAGACTTGACCATGCTGCCCCTTCCAACCCCCGTCGCATTCATTTCTATGAGTTGAGTAAGTTCACTGTAAATTCCTGCTGTGAGGACGACGCGTCGTTTCCGGTCCAGATTACACGGCCAGGCAAATTTGACATAATTAGCATTCCCAGTACGGAGCTGCGGGTGATGGCAATGCCTCACGGGATCGTGGGTATGGAGGGCAAATGCCTCAATGGTACAATTTTCCTCCCTGACACGTCACGTACAGCTGCATGCAGCATTGTCAATCAGTAAAATTGCTCCCCCCCCCCCCTGCCAAACTCTCTCCTCTCAAAAAGCTGGGTCAGTGGAACATATCAAAACTGAGATTGATAGATTTTTGTTAGGCAAGGGTATTAAGGGTTATGGAACCAAGGCGGGTAGATGGAGTTAAGATACAGATCAGCCATAATCTAACTGAATGGTGGAACAGGCTCGAGGGGCTGAACGGCCTACTTATGATCATAACCTCGGCCCCTATTACATTTTTTCTTGTAAGTTTTCCACTCCTTTTCCCCCCATCCCTTTCCTTTTGTTTCTCTCTCACACCTGGCAGCTATCTCTTGCCCTGCCAGTACACTTTACACCTAATCTCAGCCTATTACCATCTCATCTAGCTTCTAATACCTTTTATTGTCTCTTTTACTTCTTTTGTTTCTTTCACTTCTTTTGTCCGATCGCAGCCCTGCCTTCGATCTATTTTCTTTTCTTTCCAGTTTTGAAGAAGGGTTCGACCCGAAACGTCAACTCAAATTTCTCTCCACGGATGTTGCCTGATCTGCTGAGTTTTTCCAACATTTTCTGTTGTTACTTATGTTCCTTCCTATGTAAATGCATAATCTAAAGTAGTCCTCGTGTAAGATTGCTAGTGCTAAGTTTCCATTGGTTCTTGTAGTCACTGGTAGACTGTTTGGGATTTCAGCATCAAAAACATTTTAATATGAAGGGACATTTTGCTTCTGTAGGTCATTAAAACGTAATTATTCTCAGGCTCCTAAAGCCCAAGCTTGCTGTCACCTAACCAGAACTTCCTGACGCACCTCACTTCACTCCTACTCTCTTCAGCCTTGGTGTCTGTGCTGCACTGCGGGGCCCAGACTCTTCACTGAGGTGACAGCCCTGCAGCCCACACCCACCCACCACCACCCCCGCCCGCCTTGTACACTGGCTTTCCTCAGGTCAACCTCTACTGGCTGGTCACAATCGAATTAATGCAGGGTAGTCAGAACAATTGCTGCAGTACTCGCTGATACACTACCTCCTGCTGGGAGCTGGAATGTGTGTCTCACTTTCACCATAGTAGGTCTCTCTCTGTCTCCCTCGCTCGGTTTTGCTGTGGGAACCGGAGCCCCTTCCCCTCCCTTTCTCCACTGCTCACTCTCTGTATTGCAGTAGAAGTTTCTCGGAGTATCTTTGCCCTTTTCTCTCTGTGTCTGGTTCTCTCTCACCTTATTTTATTTTGCCTTTCTCTCGGTCACTTTCCTACTCTTTCTTGTTCTCTGCCTTTTTGGTTCTCCCCTTGCCCACAGATGTGTCACTTCTCTCGTCTCTGGCTCTGGTTTTCTCACTTTGTCCTTTTGCTTTTAGTTCGTTCTCTTGTGGTTTAATTCCCTGATTCCGTGTCCCAGTGTGAGCTGCACTTGAAGGGAACAGTTGTGAGATCGGACTATAACGTGAAGTGCCCATTCTCCAACCCATGCTTTCCCCGAGTGTAGATCCTCTCTGAGAATGCGGATCAGTCAATTAACCCTTTACTTTTTTCTAATGGTTTGCTTATTTCTCTCTCTTTTTGCAACAGATATTTCTCTCCTCTCACACTATGTCTACCTTTTCCTCTTTCTTTTTTGCACTGTTTTCTTACTCTTATCTCTCTTTCACTGTCTCTTCCTATCTCCCTTCCCTTGTTTTACTGTCTCTTTCTCTTTCCCTCTCTCCATATCTCTTTCCCTTTCTCTCTCTCTCTCTCTCTGTCTCTTTCTCGCTCCCCTCTTCTCTCTGTCTTCTTCCCCCTTTCTCTCTCAGTCTCCCTCTCCCTTTCTCGCCCTCTGTTCTTTCCCATTATCTGTAATCTCCCAGTCAGTAACCAAACATCGACACTTCAAGCTCCCTCCCTCGCTTTTCATGCTGCTCCTGCTCTTTGTCTCTAATCCACCTTTTCAGGTGGAGTGCAGTTTACCAGCACAGACCTGCATTTAGTGTTCAACAAATTACCTCCTGGATGGGAGGGTAGGACAGAACAGACCTGTTAACGGAAACGTTCATTTAAAGGGACCTGCTCTTGGCTGTTGATCACTTCCCCATTGTGTCTGTTTAATGAGAATGAGAAAAGGTGATGGGGGCAGTGCAATGGGAGGGTCCCGGGGCAGTGTAATGGTGGGGGAGGGGGTCCTGGGGCAGTGTAATGGGGGGGCAGTGTAATGGGGGGTCCTGGAGCAGCGTAATGGGGGGGGTCCCGGGGCTGTGTTATTGGGGGGGGTCCTGGGGCAGCGTAATGGGGGGTCCTGGGGCAGTGTAATGGGGGGGGGTCCTGGGGCAATGGGGGGGGGGTCCTGGGGCAGTGTAATGGGGGGGGTCCTGGGGCAGTGTAATGGGGGGGGGTCCTGGGACAGTGTAATGGGGGGTCCTGGGGCAGTGTAATGGGGGGGGGAGGGGGTCCTGGGGCAGTGTAATGGGGGGGCGGTCCTGGGGCAGTGTAATGGGGGGTCCTGGAGCAGCGTAATGGGGGGGGGGTCCCGGGGCTGTGTTATTGGGGGGGGTCCTGGGGCAGCGTAATGGGGGGTCCTGGGGCAGTGCAATGGGGGGGGGTCCTGGGGCAATGGGGGGGTCCTGGGGCAGTGTAATGGGGGGGCCTGGGACAGTGTAATGGGGGGTCCTGGGGCAGTGTAATGGGGGTCCTGGGACTGTTATTGGGGGGGGGCTCCTGGGGCAGTGTAATGGGGGGGTCCTGGGGCAGTGTAATGGGGGGGGTCCTGGGGCAGTGTAATGGGGGGTCCTGGGGCAGTGTAATGGGGGGTCCTGGGGCAGTGTAATGGGGGGGTCCTGGGGCAGTGTAATGGGGGGGTCCTGGGGCAGTGTAATGGGGGGGTCCTGGGGCAGTGTAATGGGGGGGTCCTGGGGCAGTGTAATGGGGGGGTCCTGGGGCAGTGTAATGGGGGGGTCCTGGGGCAGTGTAATGGGGGGGTCCTGGGGCAGTGTAATGGGGGGTCCTGGGGCAGTGTAATGGGGGGTCCTGGGGCAGTGTAATGGGGGGGGTCCTGGGGCAGTGTAATAGGGGGTCCTGGGGCAGTGTAATGGGGGGTCCTGGGGCAGTGTAATGGGGGGGTCCTGGGGCAGTGTAATGGGGGGGTCATGGGGCAGTGTAATGGGGGGGTCCTGGGGCAATGTAATGGGGGTCCTGGGACAGTGTTATTGGGGGGGGGGCTCCTGGGGCAATGCAATGGGAGAATATTGCCATTAATTTATTTTGGTTCTGTAGTGACATTTTATATAAAGCATAATTTTAAAACCCTTGTCTGTTAGTTTAATGGAGTTGTTAACCTATTGTGTAGATTGACCTGGTTACACCACAGATATCAGCAGGCCAATCTCCAATCTGCTTTTACACTTTAATCCAGGAAGTGTGCTGTAGAGTGACAATCACCCCCAGACCGTTTAAGGGTAGGTCCAGGAGGCTGCTGGTTCTCCAATCTGGTTGCTCGAGGCGGGCGTAACTCACTGAATTTATCCTGCAGTGCTTGTCTGTCGTCTGTGGTTCTCTGAAGGTTCAGCTATGGCCACACACTGTGTGGGATGAACGGGATACCCCGTGAGAAAGGGAGCCTTAGCACTTTGGTGCTGTGTAGCTCAAGAAAGAAAGAAAGACTTGCATTTATATAGCGTCAGTCATGACCTCAGGACGTCCCAAAGTGCTTTACAGCCAATGAAGTACTTTCAAAGTGCAGTCACTGTTGTAGGAAACACAGCAGCCAATTGGCCCACAGCAAGGTCTCGCAAACAGCAATGAGATAAATGACCAGATCATCTGTTTTAGTGATGTTGGTTGAGGGATAAATATTGGCCAGGACACCGGGGAGAACTCCCCTGCTCTTCTTCAAATAGTGCCGTGGGATCTTTTATATCCACTTGAGAGGATTTAACATCTCATCTGAAAGGCATCACCTCCGACAGTGCAGCACTCCCTCAGCACTGCCCCTCCGACAGTGCAGCACTCCCTCAGCACTGCCCCTCCGACAGTGCAGCACTCCCTCAGCACTGCCCCACCGACAGTGCAGCGCTCCCTCAGCACTGCCCCACCGACAGTGCAGCACTCCCTCAGCACTGCCCCACCGACAGTGCAGCGCTCCCTCAGCACTGCCCCACCGACAGTGCAGCACTCCCTCAGCACTGCCCCACCGACAGTGCAGCGCTCCCTCAGCACTGCCCCACCGACAGTGCAGCACTCCCTCAGCACTGCCCCACCGACAGTGCAGCACTCCCTCAGCACTGCCCCACCGACAGTGCAGCACTCCCTCAGCACTGCCCTGGAGTGTCAGCCTAGATTTTGTGCTCAAGTCTCTGGAGTGGGACTTGAACCCACAACCTTCTGACTCCGAGGCAAGAGAGCTATCCATTGAGCCGCAGCTGACACTGTATTGCATAGGTGGTGTGTGTGTGGTTTGAAAATCAGACATCTGGCTAAAACATACCAAAACACTCGTTTTCAGCTGAGTTTCAGTCGTTTTCAAACTTCTTTAAACTCTGGTAAAAGCTTTAGCAGAAGCTAAAAATGTTTTAATGGATTTGTTTTAAGACATTCCTTCGATTTCTGTGCTTTTGATTTAACATGTCCTTCGTTGTATCTTTGTTAGCTGCCAATTTTCTCCCTTCCTGTCCTGCTTGCCTGCAATTCCATCAGCACCGAGTCCCTCATTACCCCACCCAAGAGCTCAAGTGCGAGTGTGAGCCTAGACAGTGAATGTCAACAGACAATTCAACCACGGGGGGGCATCACAGCCAAACCTGATCCTGTCCTCAAGCCACACCCAAACTTTCCATTAGTGGCCATTGGATAGCGGTCAGGACCGGGAACACTGGCTGATGCTCCCCATTCTTAGCTGAGGTCCATTGCAGCACTTTTACTCTCATCAGTATATTCTCAAATGACTAATATTGCCAGGAAGGAAAGAGGAAAGAAAAATCAGGGAGGGTTCCCACTCCAGATCACCAACCAATGACCTCTCATTGAAAAGTGCATGTGTGGATATCAATGAGTCTGCTGGTTTGCGATGCCCCCTGTAGTTCATCAGCAAACCACTAGGTTGAGGGCAGGCTGGTTCTCTGGAATCTTTCCCAGCATGAGTCAGCACCTTCAGGAAGGGATAAACAGAGAGGAAAGAACATCTGGCATTAAACTGGTTTCAGATGGGGAAATACAGGCATTGTAAAAGGCATCTAGGGGTCCTTCGGTATCTCAGGTGGGTAAGTGGGCCATGGGCTGTTGGACAATTCTTAGCATCACCAGTTTCCCACTCCAGTCACTGCAGGTGTGTGGAACTGCATTACAGCGAGGAACTCGGGGAGAGCAGGTACAGGGAGACTGGGGTCTGGGGAAGGGGAGGGGAACTGGGGGAGTGAGGGAGGGGGACTGGGAGGAGAGGAGGGGGACTGGGAGGGGAGAGAGATTGGGGAGAGGAGCGGGACTGGGGGAGGGGAGAGAGATTGGGGAGAGGAGCGGGACTGGGGGAGGGGAGTGGGACTGGGGGAGAGGAGGGGGACTGGGAGGAGAGGAGGGGGACTGGGGGAGAGGAGGGGGTCTGGGGGAGAGGAGGGGGACTGGGGGAGAGGGGAAGCCTCCCATTTTTACCCAGTCTGGCCTATATGTGACTCCTGTCCCGCACCAACATGGTTGACTCTGCCCTGTGAAGTGGCCGAGCAAACCACTCAGTTGTATCAAAGCCGCTATCAGCGGTTCCAGAAGAAGGCTCTCCACACTCCTCTCTGCTCAACTCGGGATGGGCAATAATTGCCGGCCTTACCAGCAATGCCAAAATCCCGAGAATGATTAAATAAATGGTTCTGTTGTAAATAGAGTGGCCTGTAGCTCAGGGGCGAGAGATCTAAATAGGGAAAGTGGGAAATTACAAAATGCCCTTATAAAAAAATTAATACTTTAATTAAAATCCATTAAGGTAAATGGAGGTGATTAACAGGAGCAGGGGAATGAGTAATGCTCAGCACTGAGTGACAAGTGGAGAATAATTTACAAACCGCTGCACAGGCCCAGCAACATCTGTCTGCACAGCAACCCAGACACTGTGATAGTTTTTTCTTTTCTTGTCACTTCTTTCTCCTTCCCTCTCTCTCCCTCCCGTGGTTACCCTCCTTCTTTCTCCTTCCCTCTCTCCTGTGGTTACCCTCCTTTGCTGGGATACAGTTGCACGAGTATCAGCCAGCCTTGGGTACCTCACCCGAGTGTCCAGTGGAGCCTCGCCCACCAGCAGTGCAGATCGGAAACGCGGGCCTGCACTGCCCATAATGAGCGGGGTGTGACCGAATCTTCAATTGGCGCTGTGGATGGGTACAGCTTCACCCCCAAGGCAGCAATAATAATCACCGTCACCGTGACTGTCATTGTCAACAACAAATATAACATACATTTCTATAGCTCCCTTAACATGGAAAAAAGGGGCTTCACAGAGAAACAAATGGAAGGAGATATTAGGAGGGGGTCAAAGAGGAGCGTCTTAATTGAGAAGGTGTGGAGGTGGCGGGGGGGGGGGGGGGTTTAGGGAGGGAGTCCCAAAGCGTGGGGCTCAGGCGGCTCAAGGCACGGCCGCCAATGGTGGGCGCAGGGAGGGGGGATGTGCAAAAGGCCAGAGTTAGAGGTAGAGAGAATTCTTGGGGGAGAAGGTTGCAGGGCTGGAGGAGGTTATAGAGATCGGGAGGGGTGAAGCCATCAAGGGATGTAAGCAAGAGGATGGGAATCTGGCGGACCATAAGACAGCCAGCACAGGGGAGATGGGGGAGTGGGACCTGGTGCAGGATAGGGTACAGGCAACAGAGTTTGGATGAGCAGAACTTTATGGAAGGTCGAAGATGCGAGGCTAGGCAGGAGATCATTGGAATAGTCGCGTCTGGAGGTGACAAGGGCATGGACGAGGGTTTCAGCAGCAGGAGGGCTGAGGCAGGGGCAGAGACGGGCGATGTTAAGGAGGTGAAAATAGGTGGTCTTTGCAATGGAGAGGAGATGGTGTCAGAAACTCAGCTCAGGGTTAAATAGTAACTGAGATAGTGAACAGTCTGGTTCAGCCTGGGGTCCAGTGGCTGGGGAATTGGAGGGAGTTGATGGTGAGAGTAGTGAGTTTGTGGTCGGACCAAAATTATCAACAGAGTATTCAATCACAGAGGACATCAGAGAAAAGGCCATTCTCTCAATGTTCTCACACACAGACTTCTCGCCAGAAGCTGATCGAACCCTGCCCACTGTCCCTCTGGGTTAGATCATCCAATTTTGCACAGCTTGATTGTTGAGCATCACTGTACCGATTTTGGATCAGTTTAAATCAGTGCCCTGTGCTGACTCCCTCTCCTACGTCCCATTGATTTGTTCCAGCTGGTTACTGAGATACACGACATGTGCCTTTGGGACTCTGATTAATATTCTCTTTACAATTTTCACTATGTTCACCTTAAACGGGCTGTCTCACAAAATGGAATTATCATTACAGGATAAATAAGTAAACAGGCATTTTAACAATTTTCTCCAGTCTGTACATCATAATCACATCCCCCCCACTCCCTCTAACCTACCTCACTCCCTCTAACCTCACTCACTCCCTCTAACCCCCCTCACTCCCTCTAACCTCCCTCACACTCCCTCTAACCCCCCTCACACTCCCTCTAACCTCCCTCACACTCCCTCTAACCTCCCTCAGTCCCTCTAACCCCCCTCACTCCCTCTAACCCCCCTCACTCCCTCTAACCCCCCTCACACCCCTCTAACCTCCCTCAGTCCCTCTAACCTCCCTCACACTCCCTCTAGCCTCCCCCAGTCCCTCTAACCTCCCTCACACTCCCTCTAACCTCCCTCACACTCCCTCTAACCTCCCTCACTCCCTCTAACCCTCACACTCCCTCTAACCTCCCTCAGTCCTTCTAACCTCCCTCACACTCCCTCTAACCTCCCTCAGTCCCTCTAACCTCCCTCAATTCCTCACACTCCCCCTCCCTCTTACCTCCCCTATTGACCCACCGTCCCTTACCCAGCAGATTCCACTGAGGAGCCCCGTGTAAGTCTGCAGTTTTCTTTCTGTCGTTAACAGAAGAAAGCGCAAAGTGCAACATCCTGACTGTGCGCCGAATTTAAGGAGTAGAAGTGAAGGAGACTCGGGGAGTGCAGCCTGTGCAGACCCTGGCGTGTTGTCCAGCAGTTTAACTGTGTTGCCTGTCAGCAGTGACTCCCTCCCTTCAAACTCTGTCTGAACCCCTCTCGCTGCTCGAAGGATGTCTCCTTTTCCGCTGTTGCATGGTCCAGAAATTGGTCCATTAGGAGCAAATTGATCGTCAGAGGAAATTGCTGCTAAGTGACTTTTTTTTTGTAACTGAAGCAGCCTGTGTTGTTTTTGGATCCCATATCAGTCCAGCAATGTCACCCAACTAAAGCCATCACACAGCAACACTGCGGAGCGACAGGTCGCAAACAGCAGCCGTCCCCTTTATCCACCCGTCCCCTTTACCCATTCATTGCCCTTCAGTGCTGCCGAGCGCAGAGGGACTTAACAGCCGCCTGAACAATACTCTTTAAACAAACATTTATGGACAGGACTGCACTGGTATTGACCTGGGGTTATATCTGCATATTCAAAACACAGATGTTTCAAGTCTGGAAGGAAAGCACTGGGGTTAATCTGGTAATAAAATGTAAAATAAATTGGAGACTCACCAGGTTGGTCAGGGGAGCAGCCTCCAAATGCCTTCAAGTGCCACTTTCCCAAAACTTGAAGTTCTAGATCCCGCCTCTTATGAGTTTGACGTGACACTCGGATAGTCCCCGATTCACAGGCCTTTCCCCCGGATCCAGCTGCCGTCAGGAGCGACACTGTTAAATACAGCATTTACTGCTTTAATGAAGAACATCACAGCGTGGAAGTTAAAACGCTCGCTGACTTTTCACTCGCCTGTTTGGAAACGGTGGCTGTGCAATAATTTACAGCCATCACAGAGTGAGGGGTGAAAAACATTATTTCAGTCTACGCTGCTTTAAGAGAAACCAGATGTGGAGGCTGAACAAAGGCTACAGTCTTGCACTAAATTCATCATTAGCCACTTTAAATGCCGCTGAACCCGGCTAAAGTTCACCCCTGGTCAGACCAGAGAATCTACGGTTTCAGTATCCGAGATCTACCTGAGCAACCGGCAACATTATTCAAAGCTGACAGGCAAGGTGGAGTCTGGTATCACAGGGACATGTAGCCCAGAGAGTGAGCGCTCTCCACGGCCAGCGCTCTCTCCCTCTCTCGCTCACAATTTCACCATTCCCCCTCATTTTCTCTTCTCTTTCTTTCTCTCTTTCTATTATACTTTCCCTTGCTCCATTTTCTCTCTTCCCTCATTCTGTCTCTCTCCTCAAACTCTTCTCTCGCCCATGCTTTTTGTCTCCTCGTTCGTTTTCTCTCTCTCCCTCTCATTCCTTTTTTCTTCCCTCATTCATCTCTTCTTTCTTTCCCCTCATCCCTTCTCTCCCCATTCTTCTCCCTCCCTTCATTCTTTTCCTATCTTCTCATTTTCCCTCTCTCCCCCCTCATTCACTCTCTCATTTTCTCTCTCCATTAGACTTTCTCTTCCTCATATCATTCTCTCTCCCCATTCCTTCCTTCTCCTTGTCTCCCTCTTTCTTTCTTTGCACATTATGACCCCCCCCCCCCCCATCCTCCAGGTGCCTCCAATGCCCCTCACTCCTTGGGGCGATAGCCTACCCCGTTACTGTGACCTGTCCACTGCTCAGGCCCCAGCCCTCAGACAGGTACCTCGGTAGCTTTCTGTCCCCCACCTTTTTCCTACGACCGTGTCGTGCAGCCCAGAAGTGATTAGACAGATCTACCAGTAAAAGCGAGGAATAAATAGTAAAAAAAAACATGTCCTAGTAAAATAACAGCAGGTTAAAGAAACCCGAGTTATAATGTAATAACCTGCAGTGGGACCAGTGAGCTCGGCACAGCACGCTGAGTTTAAGAGATGCTGTTAACTCTCTCAGTGAGTGCTCTACCTGAAACTGCTCATCTCAGCGAACAGAATGAAACCTCAGCCTGGCCCAGCAGCTCGCGGCTGTCAATCCGGTCTGCTCCCACTTGTCTGTCATCTCTCTGCATTGGTGAAACACCAGGCATTAGTGTGAGTGTGCGATGGAAAGGAGTGAGGGAGAGAGAGAGAACACAGAGAGAAAAGGGAGTGTGTGCGAGAGAGGGAGGGAAAAGCAGAGAAATGGAAAATATAGAGGGAGAAAAAATGTGAGGGAAACAGAAATGGAGAAAAAGCAGAGGGGGAGGTAAGAATGATAGAAACAGGGGGAGAGAGAGAAACAAAATGAAAGAGAGGAATGACTAAGGGGAGAAACACGGAGATAAACAGTGAAAGGAGACAGAGAGGGAAACAGAAAGGAAGGGAGGCTGGAGAATGCAAAGACAGAAAGAAAGAGGGAGGAGAGAAGGGGAAATGGAGAAAGGGAGAGAGAGAGAGAAATAGAATCAGAGGGTAGAGGGAAAGAGAAAGAGAATAGATTGAGAAAAGCAGAGCAGGAAACCAGAACAAATAGAGAATGGAGAGAGACAGAGAGAGCGAGGGAGAGAAGCAGGGAGAGAGAGAGACATACCTTCATTTAGTACCAGTGCTCTCTGCTCTTTTAAAGCCCCTCTGCCACTATCCCGGCCGGCCGGCCTGCACCCTATGAGGTGGTACTGCCCAATGCCAGGAGACCCTCCCTGAGGTTCCTACCTTAATCATTAAGCCATCGGCTGCAGTTAGTAAATGACAGGCTTCTCGCTCCGGGACAGAGCCAGGTGTCCTTCAGCCTCAACATCACCGCGTTGCTGTCAAAGTAAATCTTTGTTGTATTTTTTCCCCCAGTCAGGCTAATCTGTCCCTGAGGAGTTTTAAAGGTGGATTATCACAGAGTTTCTTCAGGGCACCTGAGTACCTGAACACATTCCACAGGACTCTCCCCGGGACCAGCAAACCACTCAACCTCTTTTCGGGAACTTCCTCAAATCACCTGGGAAAACCACTTGGGGGGGGGGGGTTACCTGCCCCCAGCTGATGGAAACCAGGCGGGGAGGGTCCGTTATAACCGAGCGGGACAGCGGAGGTAGCAAATCCACCCTCATAATGGTGTTGTAGTTACATAGATAAATAAATCGACGTGGCACTCAAACACCAGTTACATAAATAAACCTGCAGCATCCACTTCTGCACCCATTATATAACCAGAGCAGTAGAAACATATAGGTAACCTATACATTATATACTGTATATACAATACATGCAACTTATAATATATACAATATATACGATACATATATAATAGAACCAACTTTACAAAAGTATGCTTGCCTGCTAGGAGTGGGTGATGGGAAACTGTGGAGCTGCTCACTAGTTCCATCCATAATAAACAAAATACATACAATTTCTACAGTATTTCTACACAATATATGCACTATCTATAATATAGATACAACATATTCAGAATGCACAGACTTCACGCTGCTGGTACATCGCAAATGTGCAGTGTGTGTGATTTCACAACCATTAATTTAAATAGTTGGAAACTCCTAAGCTTCTTGTCTGCAGTTCTGCTGCCTGATCCCAGTGGGAAAGGCTGCCGGCAAGGAGCGAGAGGCTGGAAGATTGGTCCCAGTGTGTACCATACACAGCAGGGTTGGGGAGCCGGGGGGGTTAATTTTTATTTTTTTACCAGGACAGCCCCCAGTTTAAAGTCATAGGGGTAGATTTTGACTTTGTGCGGTAGTGTAAAGCATGCACTCGTGAATCGGCAGCCCGTTTTATATCTCTCCCCGTTAAAGTCGCTGGAAGTAAAAGCGGGGACAGATGTAAAGCGGGCTGCCGATTCACTAATGCATGTTTCACACTAGCGCACAAAGTCAAAATTACCCCATGCCTTATTTTTATATTCTCACTGCAGATTCCTTGGCACCACTGGTGGGAGGCTGTAATTACAATGTGACAGGTTGACATAGGCAATTCCCATTGTAAATATGCACATAGGAATTTATAGTGGGAAAAGTTGACAGAAAGTGCGTCGATGTAAGATTTTTAAATATATTATCGCTAGATTGTGCGGGAGAACAGGGCACAGCTGGAAACAAATGGAACAGAGGCGGGTGTCTCACACCTTTGATCCTCCTGGTTTCCGGGGGAACAGGGGGTTCTGGGTTGCTGGTGGGCAAATCACAAACTTCCCGCCGCCTAACCCACACACTGACACCCTGGTACAGCGAGTGACGGGGAACTGCTCAAACCCCCCCGGACAAGCGCAGGATGCCGGCAGTGAGATCCAGGAGAGAGTCCCAGAGGTTAGAGGAATGCTGGCTGGAGCGTTGGGTGTGGTACCGAATACTGGGGCTCACCCACAGCAGCTCCTGCCTCCCTATCATTCCAGTTGCATTCATAGTACTTACCTAAACAGTGAATTTTAATCAGATTATTTTCCCTCTCAGAGATACGGTGTATTTTTGCAAAGTTCCTGTGGCTGAAGCAGTTGATTTGCAGGGACATTGCAATGATGGTAGACCTCCCCGTGGCATTGCTCATGGATGGTGAGGGGGGTTGGGTTGGGTTGCAAGAGGCGGGGCTGTGCTAAGGTTGGGAATAAGTGAGTTGGCCAAAGAGTTAGGTTGGATTAGGCTGGACGGGGGAGGGTTGGTGTACTCTTCTGATTGGACCAAAAAACAAATTGTCTGTAAGTTAATCAAATTTTAAATGAACCGTAACAAATCAAATTAAAATTGTGTTATCCGAATCGATGACGCACTCCGTCCCCGCAGCGCCCACCGGTCGCGGAGGTACTCAAGCGTGCCGGCGGACACCGCGTGCTCCATCTCCAGGGCCACCCAGGCGTGAACATGGCCGTGGAAGAGAGGCAGGCAATCTGGCTGAATGACCCCCTCGACCGCCCGCTGCCTGGACCAATTGATGGGAGGGTTGGTGTAAAGTCATCAGTTCTGGGTCTACAGCAGCAACACAAAACCTGATTGGACCAGGCGGTGAGCCTGGCGATTGGCCAAAATGGACAGTTCCTTCTGGAATCCAATTGGTCCCTGCTAAACATGTGGTGGATAGCAGCACATAGCCAGAATGGACCAATCACAAATCAAGTAAGAACTTTACATTCACATAGACACAAACTTTTTATTCAAAAGATGTTCAGTGGTGTTTATGAAGACATGGGGTTCCCATGGTAACTTCAGGTCAGAGGGCGGGTTCATTGAATATGGGGATTTGCCAAGTCAAGATGAAAGTTGAATCATGTGATGCAGGTTGAATGGTTCTGAATTTTGTGTGATGTTTTCAATTTATCTCCTCAAATTGCTCACACCACTGGCACCATCACTGTACCTACCAATACCCCACTGTTATACTGTGGCAGACCTGAACACACCAGTACTGTACCCCAGTGTTATACAGTGACAGACCTGTACCCACCAGTACTGTACTCCAATGTTACACAGTGACAGACCTGTACCCACCACTGTACCCCAGTGTTATACTGTGACAGACCTGTACACACCAGTACTGTACCCCAGTGTTATACAGTGACAGACCTGTACCCACCAGTACTGTACCCCAGTGTTATACTGTGACAGACCTGTACCCACCAACACTGTACCTCAGTGTTATACTGTGACAGACCTGTACCCACCAGTACTGTACCCCAGTGTTATACTGTGACAGACCTGTACCCACCAACACTGTACCTCAGTGTTATACTGTGACAGACATGTACCCACCAGTACTGAACCCCAGTGTTATACTGTAACAGATCTGTACCCACCAGTACTGTACCCCAGTATTATACTGACATACCTGTACCCACCAACACTGTACCCCAGTGTTATACAGTGACAGACCTGTACCCACCAGTACTGTACCCGTGTTATACAGTAACATACATGTACCCACCAGTACTGAACCCCAGTGTTATACAGTGACAGACCTGTAACCACAAACACTGTACCCCAGTGTTCTAAAACTCAAAATACTCGAGACACAACCTAATTTTGGGAAGAGGAAATCTCTGCACTGCTGGGTGCTTTGCACAGTTCAAGTGGATGCAGTGGGGTAAATTTCAAACACTCGCCTTCAGACTTGACTGAAATCCCAGCGATGACACTGGGACTAACAAATCAATCAAATTGAAGTGAGAGCTGGGTGAAGGCACAGAAGTCAGTGGACGTTTAGTACAGGGGCACAGTCAGGTAATCACTGATAATAGGAGTTTAAACAACAGCAGCATAATACGGGCCTGGGACTTTGACTGGAAAGTGGAGCCTGAGTGCTAATTGAAGACAAAAATAAACATGGAGCACAAATAGACACAAAAAAGTCTTTCAATTGTAATTTTAAACATTGCCAGAGGATTTAGGAGGATTACCATGCACAGAGGGGGAAGAATGAAATATATTGGATTAAAGGATGTGTGACTCAGAGAACAGCAGCCAATCTGCACCCTCAGGTTGTGATATCCATTGAACAGAATGCTCGCCTGGTCTTATTTATTTAATTACATTTATACGCAGCCTTGCTTCCCCTCAGAGGTTTTCTTTCAGTGATGTCCCGACTCTCCCCCATGACTGGGGTCACTGGCTGGTTGACCCACGCAGACAGGAAAGGTGCCAGGTTCAATCCTGGGCCTGTGCTGAGCTAGCTGCTCGCAGTTAGGGCTGTGGTAGAGGTGCTATAATTAGCCTCGCCCCACACTCCTCTATAAAGGAAATAAAAACCAGTCTAGGTCCCCCCGACTCCTACACTGTGTCAGCCATGGCTCAGTGGGTAGCACTCCTGCCTCTGACTCAGAAGGTTGTGGGTTCAAGTCCCACTCCAGAGATTTGAGCACAAAAACCAGGCTGACGATCCTCTCCAGTGCAGTGCTGAGGGAGTGCTGCACTGTCAGAGGTGCTGTCTTTCCAATGAGACTCTAAACTGAGGCCCTGTCAGGTGGCAAGATTCTGTGGCACTAATTTGAAGAAAAGCAGAAGAGTTCTCCCTGGTGTCCTGGCCAACATTTATCCCTCAACTAACATCATTAAAACAGATTATCTGGTCATTTATCTCATTGTTGTTTGTGGGAGCTTGCTGTGCGCAAATTGGCTGCCATTTTCCTACATTACAACAGTGACTACACTTCAAAATAGTACTTCAATGACTGTGAAGTGCTTCGGGACATCCTGAGGTTGTGAAAGGCGCTATATAAATGCAAGTCTTTCTTTCTTTCAATTAACAACCGCTCTCTGCAAAGCATCAACCATCAGAGAGGTACTTCAGTGAAAATTCTTCATGAAGAGAAATTTGTGATGGCGGAAAAAACATTTTCAGCTAATCAACTTACTGGCTTTCCTTGACTTTGTGCCCAGCCTCAACAAGCCACAACATTCGAAATCTGTACAAATCGAACCTCATTATCGTCATTAGAAGTAACAATTAGCACACTGAGAGTCAGGTTTCGGGAGCTGCCAAGTCACTGACACTGTACACTACACTAAACTTTACATTCATCAAGGCAGAAAATGCTTTGGTCTGTAAGACAGGTGGATTCGGTGCTGTCAACACGCCCTAGGCCACATTCCTGCACCCTGCTGTTTGTGCATTTTTCCAGGCAGTTTCTGGAGTGCCTCAATCAGCTGGAGATCCATGTCCACATGGCAAGCCCCAGCCCCAGCAATGGCCCACGACCTGCCTGACAGACGGAATCTCAGCAACGCTCGACATGAGCTCAGTGACTGCGACCTCTAACTGTCTCTCTTCCCCCACCCCTCCCGCCATGAATCTTGTTGAGGTGCAGTTCCACGGGCGTTGGCTACAGTCTGCTACCTAAAACTTCCATGGACCCCGGGATAAGGGAGGGGGCGGAAGGGTCACGGGTGCAGCCTCTCCATCGCAAATCACAGGGGTGCGCTCATTTAGATATTGGGGGACAGGCTCCCTGTGCCTGTATAAGTGCAGCCGAGGCATTTGGCCTGCTTTTCTATCGGAATCTCAGAGCTGCTCCCTGAGTGGGGTTGATCCCAAGGACCTTATAAGCCCAAGACGGAGGTTTAAAAATAATTTCCCTGTAAGGAATGGTGCGCCAGCAGTAAGAAGATATTCAGTCCCTCTGGGGTCCCTCTGGGATTGACTACATTCATTCCTTTAGGAACAGGAGGAGGCCATTCAGCCCCTTAAGTTTGTTCTGCTATTCAATTAGATCATCTTAACTCCATTTACCCACCTTAGTCCTGTAAACTTGGTTCTGTAAACCTTAATACCCCTGCCTAACAAAAATCTATCAATCTCAGTTTTGAAATTTTCAATTGACCGCCCCCCCTCCTCACTCCAGCCTCAACAGCTTTTTTGGGGGCGAGAGTTCCAGATTTCCACTCCCCTTTGTGTGGAGAAGTGCTTCCTGACATCACCCCTGAATGGCCAGGCTCTAATTTTAAGGTTATGCCCCCTTGTTCTGGACTCCCCCAACCAGAGGAAATAGTTTCTCTCTCTACCCAATCATATCCTTTAATCATCTTAAATACCTCAATTAGATCATCCCTTAAATTCCTATAATCGAGGGAATACAAGCCCAGTCTCTGCAACCTGTCCTCGTAATTTAACCCTTTTAGCCCCCGGTATCATTCTGGTGAATCTGCGCTGCTCCCCCTCCGAGGCCCATGTATCCTTCCTGCGGTGCGGGGCCCAGAACTGAACGCACTGTCCAGGTGTGGTACTATCTTACAATTGGGGCTATTTTGGGCCATAACAGAACCCAAGCCTGTTCTCAGTGGGCGCAAAAGTGGGTGAGCTGGGAAAGATTCCTGAGGTAGCCTGGGAACAATCCCTCAAACACCCCCCAAACCGCTTCCAGAATGGCCGGGGGGCAGGGCGGGGGCGGGAGGGGGTAAGAGGAGCAGCCACCTCAACAGAAACGGGGTTGAAACCCGGCCCGTGTAAAGCGCTGTGGGAAAAGCGCGAGAGAAAGGTTTCTTTCTTTTTCCATGTGTCCGGCTCTGATTCAGTAACCAGCCAGTGACGATAGCCAATGAGCACTGCTCCCAGAACTCCTCCCAATAGAGCGGGACTGGACCCTGTGATGAGCACTGCTCTCAGAACTCCTCCCACTCTAGCACTGCTTCACTAAAAGAAAGACTTGCATTTCTATCGCGCCTTTCCCAACCACCGGACATCTCAAAGCGCTTTACAGCCAATGAAGTAGAGTCACTGTTGTAATGTGGGAAAAAAAGTAGCCAATTTGCACACAGCAAACTCCCACAAACAGCAATGTGATAATGACCAGATAATTTGTTTATTGAGGGATAACTATTGGCTAGCACACCAGGGATAACTCCCTTGCTCTGCTTCGAAATAGTGCCATGGATCTTTTACATCCACCTGAGAGAGCAGACGGAGCCTTGGTTTAACGACTCATCTGAAAGATGGCACCTCTGACAGTGCAGCACTCCCTCAGCACTGCACTGGAGTGTTAGCCTGGAGTGGGACTTGAACCCACAACCTTCATGACGCAGAGGTGAGTGTGCTACCCACGGAGCCACTAACCTGCCGACCTGTGAGAGAAGCTGAGTTTTACTTGTTAAGGCCTCGTTAAAGGAACTTGCGTAGAATTAGAGCAACCGCGGAGCATAATTGAAAATTTTTCATAATCTGGTAATAGTGAACTTAAAAAAAGGCCGATTTTCAAGTAAAACTGCAGCAGCCTTGCCAAGCCAGCTTTACCAATATGGCAGCGCCCGTAACACAGGCGCAGATTGAGCGCGTGATGTTGTCCCCCAAATCGGTCCTTTTTTGCCCCAGTTTTCCAGGCGCAACGCGAACCAATTTCTGCCCTGTTGCCTGTGCTTGCTGGCTCTGTACCTATTTCCAGGCCGTTCCCCACCAGTTGTGTGTCTCTAGTAAACGGTTGATCAGCACGTGCGGGGCTTCATTATTTAATGCGGGCCTTTCGCTGCATTCGCCGATCCAGTTGTACACACTCCAGCTGAGTTAGCTGGCCCTTCCACATTTATACCCGTTAAATGGCTTGTTAGCTGCCCGAGAAGTGTTAGGTGACACTGCATGTGCGTCCCGATTGGCTGGGAGTTTTTCATTACTGCTAACAAATGCATGTTCTCAGCAGGGATTTCAGATTCTGCATTCCTGCGATTTTTGCTGCCAGGCCATAAGTTACAGTAAGAAATAGCGATTGACCCAGTTTTTAATCTAAGAGGAAAACACAGCCCCCAGAATTTAAAAACAAGTGAGAAAATGGGAATTATTGGGCCACCAGGCCTAAGAAGTCTGAAATAAAAACAGAAAATGCTGGAAATACTCAGCCAGTCAGGCAGCATCTGTCAAGAGAGAAATAGAGTTAACGTTTCAGGCGATGGAAAAAGTTCTGACGAAGGGTCATCGACCTGAAACGTTAACTTTGTTTCTCTCTTGACAGATGCTGCCTGACTGGCTGAGTGTTTCCAGCATTTTCTGATTTTATTTCAGATTTCCAGCATTCGCAGTATTTTGCTTTTGTATTCGGCCTAAGAAGTCCGTCCCTTTATATTTTTTTATGATTCACCGCGGGCTTCGCTGGCCAGGCTGGCATTTATTGCCTTGAGAAGGTGGTGGTGGTGGTGGGCCTGCTTCATGAATCACTGCGTTTAACAGCTTGATACAACTGAGGGGCTCGCTAGGCCACTCCACAGGGCAATCCCACGCTGGTGTGGGACTGGAGTCACATATAGGCCCAGACCGGGCAAGGACGGCAGGTTTCCTCCCCTAAAGGACATCAGTGAACCAGCTGAGATTTTACAACAATCCGACAGCTTCATGGTCACTTTCACTGAGACCAATATTTCACTTCCAGATTTTTAAAATGGAATTTGAATTCTGAAACTGCTGTAGTGGGATTTGAACTCTCACCTTCTGCTGGATTATTAAACCAGGCCTCTCGATTACCATGTCAGATTAACCTACCTAACCCCACCTCTCATATATACCTCAATCCCTTCTATCTCAAGACATACATCTCGTTGTCTCTTGAGCCCTTCTATCATGTTCACTTCAATGTCCTTCCCTGGTGGCCTATTCCACAGCTCCATTACCCGATCCACCTGACCTTTCCTACTTCCAACTGCTTCATTTTTAACCGTCTCTCCTGAGGTTTGATCCCTTCACCTTCCCTAATCCAATTCGGTCACCTCAAAGTCCCATTTTCTCCATAAAAAGACGACCTGTCCTCATAAGTAGATGTGAGTAGAAAGGAGAGCAAAGCTGAGAGAGAACCGTTGATCCAAGGTCCAAAACTAGGGGCCATAAATACAAGATAATCACCAATAAATCCCTCAGGGAATTCAGGAGGAACCTCTTTACCCAGAGAGTGGATTAGAATGTGGAACTCGCTACCACAGTGAGTGTTTGAGGCAATGCATTTAAGGGGCAGTTAGAGAAACACATGAGGGAGAAAGGAAGAGAAGAATATGCTGATAGGGTGAGATGAAGTAGGGTGGGAGGAGGCTCGTGTGGAGCATAAACACCGGCATGAACCAGTTGGGCTGAATGGCCTGTTTCTGTGCGGTATATTCTAGGTAATTCTATGTAACTATACCCCTTTCCACAGTAAATAACATGGAGGCAACTGGGATCTTGTGTTCTAACACCCTCCATTGTACAGCAGTCACAGGGCAAATCCTTCAGGGAACTTTGTGAAAAGGGAACTTTTAAAGTGCCCTCTGCATTCAGTGATATCACACAAGAACCCATGTATACATGTGCTCGCAACAAAACCTTCCATTTATATAGCGCCTTTAACGTAATAAAATGTCCCAGGGCGCTTCACAGGAGTGTTATCAAACAAAATTTGACACCGAGCCACATAAGGAGAAATTAGGGCTGAGAGGTAGGTTTTAAGGAGCGTCTTAAAGGAGGAGAGAGGTAGCGAGGCGGAAAGGTTTAGGGAGGGAATTTCAGAGCTTAGGGCCTCAGCAGCTGAAAACATGACCACCAATGGTGGAGCGATTAAAATCGGGGATGCGCAAGAGGCCAGAATTGGGGGAAGCGCAGAGATCTCGGAGGGTTGTAGGGCTGGAGGAGGTTACAGAGATAGGGAGGGGCGAGGCCATGGAGGGATTTGAAAAGAAGGATGAAAATACTGGGGAAGCACTAGGTGGGAGGGGAAACTGTCCCCTGCAATAAGGTTGCGGTAGGGGTGGAGGGAGGGCATCGCGGTCGGTGGAGGAGAGGGAGGGGGGGAAGCCCGGGTCAAGGGAGGCCCGAGGTTTCTTTGTGGGGCCCGGCGGAGCGAATCTACTCCTCCTGTGAGCCTCTTCTGGCCCCACCCCGGATTGCCACTGACCCATCATCAAAATCGCCTCGGGGTCCTAATGGCGCCTCAGGGCCCCGCCTTTAGCATATCCGTGAGGCTCGTGACTGCCTGCGGCTACGACGCTTCCAAGATAAAATGGCGGTGGCACCCGCCCGCCCCACTCCTGTCGGGGTGGGGGCCATACAGGGTTAAAATCGAGGCACCCAGTGTCTGTTTTATGCAGCAAGTCAGTTTAATTCCAAGCCACCTCAATGATGTCACTGCCTGCTCATTTCGCTGTGTGTGTATAATGTTTCTGCAATCTGTACAAATTTGTCATAACAAACAATCCTGAGCCTCGCTCAGTCACGGCCAGTAATGGTACACACACAGTAAATGGCCTATAAAGCCGTCTGTTGGATGAGGCGTTAAACCGAGGCCCCGTCTGCTCTCTCAGGGTCGGCGTAAGAGATCCCATGGCACTATATTGAGGAAGAGCAGGGGAGTTATTATATGGCCAACATTAATCCCTCAACCAACATCACTAAAACATTATCTGGTCATTTATCACACTGCTGTTTGTGGGAGCTTGCTGTGCGTAAATTGGCTGCCACGGTACCGACACAACAGTGACTCCACTTCAGAGACTTAATTGGCTATAAAGTGAATTGGGACGTCCTGAGGTTGTGAAAGGCGCTGTATAAATGCAAGTTCTTTCTTTGTTACATCTAGTGTGGGCAAGGAAACCTTGTAAAATGAGATCTATGGTGTCCATATCACTGCGAGGGCTGTTGAAACTGTGCTTTTTATAGCAAATCTCAGAAAATATTAATCTCCTGAGACTTCAGGACACAATGCATTGTACGTCAAGCAGAATGTATTCAGAAATGCTGGTGTTTGTATATCTAGCTTTGTGCTGTGGCTGTAACATGGACTTTGACATTCAGGGCTTGTTTACACAGGCTGACTCATGTCGCCATTTCAACTCTGAGTCACACACGCACTTTGTGAAATCCCGTCACAGCACAGATTCCAAAGATGTCTCAAGAGCTTAGAAATACATGGCTGGGTGGGTGGGTGGGTGAATGCACCGACCTGTACGGTCCCAAGACACGGACAAGGAGGGTCAGTCAGCCTGACGATACACACAGTCTGAGCTCACCCATGAAGTATGGAGACTTGAGTGAGCTCCGGGATCCGTGTGGCACCTGTAGCATTTATATGGGAAAATGTCGAGTAAAGCTCCCTCTACACTGCCCCATCAAACACTCCCAGGGCACGTACAGCACGGGCTAGATACAGAGTAAAGCTCCCTCTACACTGCCCCATCAAACACTCCCAGGGCAGATACAGCATGGGTTAGATACAGAGTCAAGCTCCCTCTACACTGTCCCATCAAATACTCCCAGGGCAGGTACAGCACGGGTTAGATACAGAGTCAAGCTCCCTCTACACTGTCCCATCAAACACTCCCAGGGCAGGTACAGCACGGGCTAGATACAGAGTAAAGCTCCCTCTACACTGTCCCATCAAACACTCCCAGGGCAGGTACAGCACGTGTTAGACACAGAGTAAAGCTCCCTCTACACTGTCCCATCAAACACTCCCAGGGCAGGTACGGCACGGGCTAGATACAGAGTGAAGCTCCCTCTACACTGTCCCATCAAACACTCCCAGGGCAGGTACAGCACGTGTTCGACACAGAGTAAAGCTCCCTCTACATAAGGGAAATAGGGGGAAAAATTTGATGGCGCTCCCTTTGGGAGCTCTAATTTTAGCACCCCAAAAAAGTTAACGCCTCTGTGCCGTAAATTCAGTAGTAGCACCCCAAGCAGGAGGCGGGGCGCTACTGGAAACATTTCCCCTCTTCCTGGGGCGCTACCAGAGAATGTCACGGCACTATTCAGCCATTCAATGAGATTGGAGTCTCACTGAGATCCTGTTATTGGGGCCTCACAGATCCTGTTATTGGGGTCTCGCTGAGATCCTGTTATTGGGGTCTCACAGATCCTGTTATTGGGGTCTCACAGATCCTGTTATTGGGGTCTCGCTGAGTTCCTGTTATTGGGGTCTCACAGATTCTGTTATTGGGGTCTCACAGAGATCCTGTTATTGGGGTCTCACAGATCCTGTTATTGGGGTCTCACAGAGATCCTGTTATTGGGGTCTCGCTGCGATCCTGTTATTGGGGTCGCACAGATCCTGTTATTGAGGTCGCACAGATCCTGTTATTGGGGTCTCACAGATCCTGTTATTGGGGTCTCACTGAGATCCTGTTATTGGGGTCGCACTGAGTGTCTGTTATTGGGGTCTCACAGATCCTGTTATTGGGGTCTCACAGATCCTGTTATTGGGGTCTCATAGATCCTGTTATTGGGGTCGCACTGAGCGTCTGTTATTGGGGTCTCACTGATCCTGTTATTGGGGTCTCACTGAGATCCTGTTATTGGGGTCTCACTGAGATCCTGTTATTGGGGTCGCACAGATCCTGTTATTGGGGTCTCACTGAGCGTCTGTTATTGGGGTCACACGGATCCTGTTATTGGGGTCTCACAGATCCTGTTATTGGGGTTGCACAGATCCTGTTATTGGGGTCTCACTGATCCTGTTATTGGGGTCTCACTGATCCTGTTATTGGGGTCTCACTGATCCTATTATTGGGATCTCTCAGCAACTATGGTGAGCCTGGTTATAAGAACTGACGAATGGAGAAATTCCTTCTTGAAGTGAGGTCTAGATTTTTTGACATATCTTTGGAGAAACTCAGATGAAGGGTCAAGGCTCGTAGCAGAGCAGGAGAGAGCAGGAGAGAAGACCAGGTTAATCAGGAGATGACACCAAGCTTGGGTTGAAGATTGTAGCACAAGAGGAAGACTGAGGGAGGTGGGGATGAAATAGTTACAGTGGGAGGCAACAAAAACAACAACATCTTTCATTTATACAGCACCTTTAACTTAGTAAAACGTCCCGAGATGTTTCACAGGAGCCTAATCAAGGAAAAATTGATACCGAGCCAAAGAAGATGACATTAGGACAGGTGACCAAACGACTGGTCTAATAGATAGGTTTTAAAGAGGGTCTTAAAGGAGGCGAGGTGGACAGCTTTAGGGAGGGAATTCCAGAGCTTAGGGCCTAGAGGGCTGAAGGCACGGGTGTGGGGATGCACAAGAGGCCAAAGGTGGAGGAACGCAGCGTTCTCGGAGGGTTGTAGGGCTGGAAGAGGTTACAAAGACAGGGAGGGGCGAGGCCATGGAGGGATATGTACACCAGGAAGAGACGGTGAGGATGTAGGGAGTAGGGAGGGCAAGTGGGATGTAACAAAAATGGGAAGATCAGATGTGGAAACCCCAAACCTTAGGTAAAATACCCTGCAATTCACGCATATGCATTGTCACCCATGTTAACTTGGACAGGTGAATGTCAATCCCATGAGTTAACTGCATGCCTGAAGATTGAAGGCTATATGCTTAGTTGGCAGACGTTGGGCCAACCTCTTCGACCTCTCTTGTGAGGCCTGTGTTCAGTGCCCACTGCAGCGCTCTCTCAGCTTAAGTGCTTACACAATGAGTCATAAGTTATTTTAGTGAAATATAAACTGTTATCACACATGTGGGCTGTCATAACTGTGAATTTTTTTTCCATATTTAGTCACATAGGTCAATCCATTCATGAAAATATTATTTTTTGTGTTTCATTCGCCCCTCCCACCCAGTCCTGTACATGGTGGATCACAGCAGCCAGTTAGGGAAGAGAGAGGGCGGTGACACGCCTTGTGATGTCACTGTCGGATCGATCACTTCAGCTCAGAAAACATGTTCATTCAGTTAAACAGAAGAAAGGCGTCCCAAAGGCTCAGTGTGTAAATGGACTCTCCAGTCTAGTGCTGACCCTGTGGACCTGGAAGATCCCAGATTTGATCCCTGATGTATCTGAATTGGCAGATTGGCTCTACACTGTCCCATCAAACACTCCCATGGCAGGTACAGCACGGGTTAGATACAGAGTAAAGCTCCCTCTGCACTGTCCCATCAAACACTCCCAGGGCAGGTACAGCATGGGTTAGATACAGAGTAAAGCTCCCTCTACACTGTCCCATCAAACACTCCCAGGGCAGGTACAGCACGGGTTAGATACAGAGTAAAGCTCCCTCTGCACTGTCCCATCAAACACTCCCAGGGCATGTATAGCACAGGTTAGATACAGAGTAATGCTCCCTCTGCACTGTCCCATCAAACACTCCCAGGGCAGGTACAGCACGGGTTAGATACAGAGTAAATCTCCCTCTACACTGTCCCCATCAAACACTCCCAGGGCAGGTACAGAACGGGTTAGATACAGAGTAAAGCTCCCTCTACACTGTCCCATCAAACACTCCCAGGGCAGGTGCAGCACGGGTTAGATACAGAGTAAAGCTCCCTCTGCACTGTCCCATCAAACACTCCCAGGGCATGTATAGCACAGGTTAGATACAGAGTAAAGCTCCCTCTACACTGTCCCATCAAACACTCCCAGGGCAGGTACAGCACGGGTTAGATACAGAGTAAAGCTCCCTCTACACTGTCCCATCAAACACTCCCAAGGCAGGTACAGCATGGGTGAGATACAGAGTAAAGCTCCCTCTACACTGTCACCATCAAACACTCCCAGGGCAGGTACAGCACGGGTTAGATTCAGGGTAAAGCTCCCTCTACACTGTCCCATCAAACACTCCCAGGGCAGGTGCAGCACGGCTTAGATACAGAGTAAAGCTCCCTCTACACTGTCCCATCAAACACTCCCAGGGCAGGTACAGCATGGGTTAGATACAGAATAAAGCTCCCTCTACACTGTCCCATCAAACACTCCCAGGGCAGGTGCAGCACGGGTTAGATACAGAGTAAAGCTCCCTCTACACTGTCCCATCAAACACTCCCAGGGCAGGAACAGGACGGGTTAGATACAGAGTAAAGCTCCCTCTACACTGTCCCATCAAACACTCCCAGGGCAGGTACAGCACGGGTTAGATACAGAGTAAAGCTCCCTCTGCACTGTCCCATCAAACACTCCCAGGGCAGGTACAGCACGGGTTAGATACAAAGTAAAGCTCCCTCTACACTGTCCCATCAAACACTCCCAGGGCAGGAACAGGACGGGTTAGATACAGAGTAAAGCTCCCTCTACACTGTCCCATCATACACTCCCAGGGCAGGTACAGCATGGGTTAGATACAGAGTAAAGCTCCCTCTACACTGTCCCATCATACACTCCCAGGGCAGGTACAGCATGGGTTAGATACAGAGTAAAGCTCCCTCTACACTGTCCCATCAAACACTCCCAGGGCAGGTACAGCATGGGTTAGATACAGAGTAAAGCTCCCTCTCCACTGTCCCATCAAACACTCCCAGGGCAGGTACAGCACGGGTTAGATACAGAGTAAAGCTCCCTCTACACTCTCCCATCAAACACTCCCAGGGCAGGTACAGCACGGGTTAGACACAGAGTAAAGCTCCCTCTGCACTGTCCCATCAAACACTCCCAGGGCAGGTACAGCATGGGTTAGATACAGAGTAAAGCTCCCTCTGCACTGTCCCATCAAACACTCCCAGGGCAGGTACAGCACGGGTTAGATACAGAGTAAAGCTTCCTCTACACTGTCCCATCAAACACTCCCAGGGCAGGTACAGCACGGGTTAGACACAGAGTAAAGCTCCCTCTGCACTGTCCCATCAAACACTCCCAGGGCAGGTACAGCACGGGTTAGACACAGAGTAAAGCTCCCTCTACACCCTCCCAACAATGTAGTTTACAGCCTCTCTCAGAGAGAGTGCAAATTTACTACCAATTACAGGGGATAGAGAGTGAAAGCTGTAAGCGGTGGGCTCTGAAATCAAAGCAGAGAGTGCTGGTATTCCGCAGCCATCCGTCAGCATCTGTGAGAAACAACAAGCCAATGATTCAGTTAGTGACCCTTCAGCAGAACAGCTCTGACCGAGGACCGACGCCTGAAATACGAACCTAATTTATTTCTCCTTTTAGATGCTGATAAACTTGTGAGTTTCCAGCATTTGTGGCTATTAAACACGGATCAGCAGCAGTTCTGCGCCCCGGGCTGCTGGAATCTGGGTTGTGACTGCCCCACACTCAGACCGAGGACCTGCTCATCCCATTACATCTGGGCTGGATTCAAACCCGGGTCCCAGAGGTGAAAGGGCAGCCTAGGAAGAGGCCCTCTCCACCCAGTGTCGAACAGTCTCATGCCGATCATAGAGGGCAGGTTTACCATTTGGTACAGAGAGGAACCGTTCCCTCAGTCTGATCAACCAGCTGCACTTCACAGCACCCCAAACATGGCTCTTAACGCTACATTCCACCATCCACAAGGCACGAGTCAGGAGTGTGATGGAATACTCTCCACTTGTCTGGATGAGTGCAGCTCCAACAACACTCAAGAAGCTCGACACCACCCAGGGCAAAGCAGCCCGCTTGATTGGCACCCCATCCACCACCTTAAACATTCACTCCCTCCACCACCGGCGTACCGTGGCTGCAGTGTGTACCAGCTACAAGATGCACTGCAGCAACTCGCCAAGGCTTCTTCGGCAGCACCTCCCAAACCCGCGACCTCTTCCACCTAGAAGGACAAGGGCAGCAGGCGCATGGGAACACCATCACCTCCACGTTCCCCTCCAAGTCACACACCATCCTGACTTAGAAGTATATCGCCGATCCTTCATTGTCGCTGGGTCAAAGTCCTGGAACTCCCTCCCTAACAGCACTGTGGGAGTACCTTCACCACACGGACTGCAGCGGTTCAAGAAGGCGGCTCACCACCACCTTCTCAAGGGCAACTAGGGATGGGCAATAAATGCTGGCCTTGCCAGTGACGCCCACATCCCATGAACGAATAAAAAAAAAATATTCATGGCCCATGTGTTTTGCACCATAATTGTGAAATCGAGCTGATTGGGCTGGTGGGCTGCACAGTTCAGGGGTCATTCAGTCCCCCCTCCACCTCAGGTTCATGGGTCAGTCAGTCTGGGCGGCGTTCACACTGAGGACCTCTGAGGGGCTGAGGTCTGATGAAGGAGTGCGGGCACTTCGATCGGTAGATGCTTCAAGCTGAAGCAGGCGCACCTGTACACCGACGCACTCATTACCCCAGAGAGTTAGAAATGAGCAACATTCCGACACGTCGAGATGCGAGCAGGCGATGGATAATTTTGACCCCACTCCCTGAGCTTGCAGCCCTCATTGCCTAATATGGAGTCCCACACACAGACTGTAAAACACAAACATCCCGACTGTCAGGTGAGCCTGGCAATGTTGGCACAACCTCAAGCCAAAAATACTTTGGAAAAACAGCAGCTCATAAATCTAATTTATACTTTTGCTACACACACTCTGCAGCCACGGAAGGCTATTAACCCCTTCACGGTGATTGCGGATATTTCCCACCTACAGACAAGGTCTCGGTTTAATGTCTCATCCAAAAGATGGCACTACCGACAGTGCGGCACTCCCTCAGCACTGCACTGGAGTGTCAGCCTAGATTTTTGTGCTCAAGTCTCTGGAGTGGGACTTGAACCCACAACCTTCTGACCCAGAGGCAAGCGTTCCACCCACGGAACCACGGCTGACAGCAATTCAAATTTCAACGCTGATCACTTTCCCTTCTCTGTCAATTCAATGCTAAATACTGGAGATCATCTGGCCGACCTGCCATCCTCCGCCCTCCATCAACTCCAACTAGTCCAAGACTCTGCTGCTAGTCCTCTGTCCTGCGCTAAGTCCCGCTTGCCCATCACCCTTGCTCTTGCTGACCTACGTTTATTTCCCGTTCCCCCAGTGCCTCTGCCAGTAATCTCGGCGGCCGTCAGCCCACTGCCCAATCTCCTGCTGTAACTCTGGCACAAACCCACGGAGAAACAATGTAATCATCCATTTCCTCCGATATAATAGCAAAATACTGCGGATGCTGGAAATCTGAAATAACAACAGAAAATGCTGGAAATACTCAGCAGGCCAGGCAGCATCCGTGGAGAGAGAAACAGAGTTAACGTTTCAGGTCTGGGACCCTTCATCAGAACTGGAAAAAGCTGGAAATGTAACAGATATTAAACAGGTGCAGAGACGGGGGTGGGGGTGGGGGGGGGGGTGTTTAGGAGGGGAGGAAGGAACTGAAAGAACATACTGTGAAAATGTTGCAAATGGGAATGGCAAAATCATACAGCATGAAAAATGGGGGCCGAGGCTATGATCTGAAATTGTTGAACTCGATATTGAGTCCGGAAGGCTGTAAAGTGCCTAATCGGAAGATGAGGTGCTGTTGCTCGAGCAATGGTGGGATCACGTTATTCGCTGCTCACGATGCGGTCTCCTCTACATTGGGGAGACCAAACGTAGATTGGGTGACCGCTTTGCGGAACACCTCCATTCAGTCCGTAAGGGTGACCCTGAGCTTCCGGTCGCCTGTCACTTTAATTCTCCGCTTCGCTCCCACTCTGATCGCTCTGTCCTCGGCCTATTACATTGTTCCAATGAAGCTCAACGTAAGCTCGAGGAACAGCACCTCATCTTTCGATTGGGCACTTTACAGCCTGCCGGACTCAACATTGAGTTCAACAATTTCAGATAATAATCCCTGCCTCCATTTTTCATGCAGTATGATTTTGCCATTCCCATTTGCAACATTTTCACAGTATGTTCTTTCTACTCCTTCCTCCCCTCCTAACCGCCCCCCCCTCCCCATCTCTGCACCTGCTTAATATCTGTTACATTTCCAGCTTTTTCCAGTTCTGATGAAGGGTCCCAGACCTGAAACATTAACTCTGTTTCTCTCTCCACGGATGCTGCCTGGCCTGCTGAGTATTTCCTCCGATACTCTGGGATCTCTGCCGATCTTCTGCCAAGGATGCGACGGGAGATTGGGGAACCTCTGCAGGAATTCGAACCCCTCAAGTATCCAAGGCTACCCCTCATTTTTAAATCCCTCCCACCTCCTGTCAAACCCTCTGTTCCTCTGATTCCGGCCTCTTGAGCATCCCTTCCTCCCTGTGCTGCACCATTGGCAGCAGAGACTCTGGCTGCCTGGTTCCTACTCTCTGGAATTTTCAACCTGAAGCCATCTACCTCTCCTCCAAACCTATCTCCCCACTAAACTTTTACTCCCCTTCCCTAATCTCTCTGTTTCTGGATCTCGGCCTATCTGTGCTCAGACGTTAAAGGCACGACATAAATGCGAGTTTCGTCATCACCCAAAGAGCCGCTCCTCAACAGAACGAGTCCACGTTTCATTTTCCCCACGTACTGATAGTTCTGCTATCAAGTTTCCAGCACTGATTTGGATGAGGAAAAGCAGTGACTGTAAGAAATGGGTTTAGACGCAAAAAGTACTTTCAAAACTACAGCCGTTTTTTTTTTTAGGTTGTCAGGCAAGAGGCATCTGTGAGCCGGTTACACCTTGACACCTGCATCCACAAAAAACTGGGACTGCAACTCTGCTCCTGTAAGGGAATGGTAGCGTAGTGTTTGTGTTACTGGACTAATAATCCAGAGAGCGGGAGTTTATATCCCACTATAGCAGTTTGAGAATTTGAATTCAGAAACAATCTGGAAATAAAAAGCTGGTGTCAGTAAAAGTGACCACGAAGCAGTCGAATTGTCGTAAAAACCCAACTGGTTCACTTATGTCCTTTAGGGAAGGAATCCGGCCGTCCTTACCCGGTCTGGTCAATATGTGACTCCAGACCCACAGCAATGTGGTCGACTCTTAACTGCCCTCTGAAGCCACTCAGTTGTATCAAACTGTTCAAGAAGTAGGCAACTAGGGATGGGCAATAAATGCTGTAGTGCCATCCCTCACAAACACCAGTCTACTGGAATCGGCATTCAACGGCACCAATATAAAGATAGCTTCATTCACACCCTTCAGGTGAGCCCTGGCTGATGTACCCCACTCCAAGCTCAGGGGTACTGAGGCCAATTGTGGCAGCGAACCCAACCACCGCCCTGGCTGACATCAGCACAGACCAGGGTGGAACCTGGGCCTTTTGGCACTGACCCACTACCTTTGAGGCAATGAGCGGCAATTTACAGACTGCTCAGGTTGGTCGGTCCAGGGCGAGCGATGTTTTCGAGAGCTGATCGAGAAGACTGTTCAAAATAGCCCGAGTCAAAGTCACTTGACGTTCACCCCCACCCCTCCACCCCTCCACCCCTCCACCCCCCACCCCCCACCCCTCCACCCCTCCACCCCTCCACCCCCCACCCCCCACCCCAGAACCGCATAAAGTTTTATTGTACACAGCCCCTCACAGTGTGGGCTCGAGCAGGTCTAGGTTTAGTCTGGTCCCTGGTGCAGACAGACATGTGCCAGCTGCTGCCCTCAATGCCCAATTACAGCACAGTCAACAGCAACAACAACCTGTATTTATACAGCGCCTTTAACGTAGTAAAACATCCCAAGGCGCTTCACAGGAGTGATTATAAAACAAAATTTGACACCGAGGCACAAAGCTTGGTCACAGAGGTAGGTTTTAAGGAGCGTCTTAAAGGAGGAGAGAGAGGCGGAGAGGTTTAGGGAGGGAATTCCAGAGCTTAGGGCCCAGGCAGCTGAAGGCGCGGCCGCCAATGGTGGAGCGATTAAATTCAGGTGATGCGCAGATATCTCGGACGGTTGTGGGGCTGGAGGAGGTGACAGAGATAGGGAGGGGTGAGGCCATGGAGGGATTTGAAAACAAGGATGAGAATTTTGAAATCGAGGTGTTGCTTAATGTAGGTCAGCGAGCACAGGGGTATTGGGTGAGCGGGACTTGGTGCGACACAGCAAGGAGGATGGCACAGTATCGCGGACAGCCCAAGGGCCTGCTCAGGAACTGCTCAGCTCGTTTAAGCCTCATTCCTTGTCATTTCAGTTTTTCTTCTCCCCATTTTCGCCATTCCTCACACAGTGATACATGCTGGGACTCCATTCCATTGGCACCAGCTGCCCTGCGGGATCTCAACCAAGTGGCCGTTCTTTAAGTGTAAGTCTAGATGGTGTGTGCCGGCGGGCTATTCGGCTACAGGAGGCAGTCGAGCCTGATACTGTCCTTCCCGTGCAGGCACTATCCTACAGGAGGTGACGGACAGCACCTGGGAACCTGGGGCGGACTTTCCCCCTCGTTAGTTCAGCGACACTGAGATCAATTTTAGAACCTCTATGATACCCCCGCCCCCGGATTGAGAGCAACAATCTCAGCGTGGACCGAGGAGGGAGTCTGATCTGTGTGACTCAGTACCACACTGGGTAAGTGCCACTGAGCCATCAGCTGTGCTTAGAACGCCAGTCGACGGTCTGGGGCTATTTTGCTCTTTACCATCTGGGCACTATAGAGGGTTTATATTAGGGTGAGTGAAAGGGTCGGAGACCCCAGTAAGATTAACCATCACCAGGAACAACCAGATTATCAGCTGATAAACAGAGAGGTGCTTTACCTCCTCTTTATCTGTGGCCAATACTTAGTTGATTAGATTTTGTGTCGACAATTGCTTGGCCATCCTTTGTTCCGGACTGTTCCAGTCTCTGGTGTGCACATAAGCTAATGTCGCCCTGATTCATTCAGTGACTGGCATCCTGTTTAAACACAGGCGGTCATTTGTCGATCAATTAATCAATGAATCAATCAATTTCACATTGTTGTAACAGTCGCAGTGCAACCTGGAAACCCAATCATTGATAGACCAAGGCTCACCCCAGTAAACCTGCAGAAACCGCTCCAACCAACTCAACCAGTCACTCTCAGAGTGTGTTAACTAGTGCAGTTAACTCACCGCTAATCCCCCCTCGGCTTTACCTCGCTAACTAGCGAACAAACTGACACCAAAATTCTGCGGGTTGGAGGAAGTTGGTCAGCAGTTGACACGATTGCCGCTTGAGAAGGGCATCGTGGGCCTCAGGGTATCCGGGATCCCTATTTCACCCCAGCTTTGATACACTGCACCCGTGACAGAACAGATCAAATCAGTCTCGGTTCCAAGGATCGACAATCTTCCTTTTGACACACACACACACGCAGTTAAAGATCTCAGAGTGCCACCACACCTCTCTCACCCATCTCCTTCTCTCCCCTCCATTCCAACCGGTAATACTAAAAAAAAAGCATTTGTTAATCTTAAGAAGAATTTGAGATTGATTACTGTATAAGAGTTGCCTCAATGCGATTCATGCTGAATTGCATTTGCGACTCTTGTACAGCAGCGAATGTATAATACCATGAAGAACACTCGCAGCCTGCTCTGTTCTCCATAGCAGCTTGTACGGAGAGGGGAAGAGAACGACAATCTTTGCTGTTGAAGCCCAGGTGTCTGTCACAAGCCCCTACAAAAACCAGTGAAGGAACAGCATCAGCTCAAGCAGTCCATTAAAGGGCAGTTTTGGTTAGCAGTCATGTCGCTCCGACCCTCCTCTGCCACTTACCTCAGTCCCAGCCGACTCCCTGCCTTCTCCGGGTCTGACAGCCTTTCCGAAATGCTGGACAGTTTTGAAGATTTCCTTTAAAGTTATAAGCTCCTCTGCGGTGGGCCCTCTGCCCAGACTCCCCACTATCACAGCCAAGAGAGAAAAAAAAACACACTCTTCAGTCAAGTAAATAACAGAATGGTGCAGGAACTGTGGGAATGTTTGAGGAGATTGGTCATTTTCTCTGTCAGTCTTTACCAGCCTCAGCTTGTGTTTTCGCCAGCCTAGCAGACAGAAAGAAAATCTATTTACCAGGCTTCAAAATTGACAACACATGCCTACTCTTCTCTTATGAACTAGTAAATAGTTCTTTCATGCTGGGCCGGCTACCATGGCAACAAACGCACAGGAAATATCCCAGATAACTAGAATAGTGGGAAAAACATATGTTTTGGATAAAGTTTGGCAGTGGATCGTTTATCTTTCTTTTCTTAGAAGTTCAATTTTCAGATAGGCACCTTCTTTACATCAGAGCAGGGGTCGGGGGTCGCTGAGCCTGACTCTAGGCCCGGACAGATGAATGTCTTTTTCTCTTGAAAGACTGAGCGAGTGGAGATTTAATTAAAAGTTAACCTGGGACACTGGCCAGATGCCAAGGGATGAAGTTCACCTTCATGATGACAAGCTCCTCTCTGCGCTCATACTTCAGATAATTATGCTTGGGACGGTGGAACAATTATTCTTCACAGACTCCGACTGAGGAGAGAGTGAGATTAATTCTTTACCAGGGAAATCAGTGGGGCCACAATGCAAATGAAGAGCAAACATTGTATTTTACTCCAACCTAACTCTCCCCCAACCCCCAGCAACAACCGACATTGTTAATCTGTTCATTAATGTTTCTATCGGAGATTTCTTTATTATCTCCTTTTCCGTAGAGGCTGATTCTCATTGGCATTCAGTCCCATTGGTGCTGGTAGCTTGCCATCACCTTGATTAAGTGTCCCTTCTTCAGGTGTGCACTCAAACACTGAGTGTCGATGAGCTGTTTGACCATGGGGGCCATCGCCACTGAGTCCGATCCTGTCCTCAGTTAACACCCACACACACACACTTTCCAGCAACCACCAGATAGGAGTTGGGGCAAAGTAAACTGAATTAACATCAGTAGAGATACAGTCGGTAACACAGGGGGGAGAGGGGTTGCTATGTTACCGACTGTATCTCTACTGATGTTAATCCAGCTCCCTCACACTGTCACTCAGTAACCCCTCTCCCCCAGTGCTCTGTGTTACTGACTGTACCTCTACTAAAGTATGTAAAAAGTAAAAGATTAGTGAAGACAATGTAGGTCCCTTACAGTCAGAAACGGGATAATTTATAATGAGGAACAAGGAAATGGAAGAGCAATTAAACAAATACTTTGGTTCTGTCTTCATGGAAGAGGACACAAATAACTTCCCAGAAATGCTAGGGAACCAAGGGGGAGAAATTCAGTTGTTAGCACCAGCCGTTAGTGCCTTAAGAGGGCGATAAGTGGGGCGCGAAGCGGCTAGCGCCCGGGCGCGGCGAGACCTGCGCCTCTTGCGAAATTGAGCGGACATTTAGCGGTGGCGCAAAACCGCAACGCCCGCTCAGCTGCGCGCGCAGATCCTTACGTCATTTCATGGTACAACGCCCTTGTGCGCCCCGAACCGGAACTTCAGTGGCGCCCCCCTTCTTTCTGCCTGGCGCTCCCAGCAACTGGTTGACTGGAATGGTTCCCAGTCGCTGTGGGGTTGGGGGGGCGCTATTTAAAGGGGGCTCTTCCTAGCTTCTTAGTGGTAGCCATTTTGGACCACTCCTTCTGTGTGTGAGAGAGAGATTTGCAGAGAGACAAAGGGAGAGAGCTTTCTGCATTGAGTCAGCGCTCGCACAGGTACTTCTGGCTTCAGCCCAGAACTTTGCAGTTGGATTGATTTTTCAGTGACATAGCCTTGAGTGGCCACATACAGTATTATGGGGGCTGCAATGGGTGGAAACGTTGGGTTTCTCCATTGCATTGAGAGGGCTCAGAGACGCCGAGAGAGAGTGCCAATCATGGCCAGATGGAGGAGGGCCAACAGGCATCGGCACAGGAGACCTTACCCTCCCAGGGTATAGCGCCAGCAGTTCTCCTACCTCAACATGTCTGAGGAGCAGTGTATTCGGAGGCTTCGATTCAGCAGGGAGGTGGTCACTGAGCTCTGCCACCTGCTTCAGACAGATTTGCAGCCTCAGCTGAGGAGCAGGACGTCTCTGTCGGTGGCAGTGAAGGTGACAGTGGCTCTCAACTTCTATGCCACCGGCTCCTTTCAATCCGCTACTGGGGACATTGCCAATGTCTCCCAGTTTGTGGTTCATTGCTGCATCCGCCAAGTCACGAATGCCCTCTTCAAAAGGAGACGTCAGTACATTTCCTTCCCCATGACCCTGGACAAGCAGCAAGAGCACGCAATGGGATTTGCAAGAATAGCGGGCTTCCCCATGGTCCAGGGCGCCATTGACTGCACGCATGTGGCTTTGCGGGCGCCTCAAGAGAATGCCGAGGGTTACCGCAACCAGAAGGGGTTCCATTCGTTGAATGTGCAGTTTGTGTGTGACCACAGACAGCTGATACTAGCTGTCAATGCTCGCTTTTCAGGCAGCAGCCACGACGCCTTCATCCTGCGCCAGACCTCTGTGGCAGACCTTTTCGAAGCCCCGGCTCACCCAGGAGGCTGGCTTCTCGGGGACAAGGGCTATCCTTTGTGCACCTGGCTGATGACCCCGCTCCGTGCGCCCAGCACCCCTGCTGAAGAATGATACAATGACAGCCATCAAGCGACCAGGAACATCATTGAGCACACAATCGGCGTGCTAAAGCAACGGTTCCGCTGTCTGGACCATTCCAGGGGAGCCCTTCAGTACTCGCCTGAGCAAGTCTCCCATTTCGTTGTAGTGTGCTGCATGCTGCATAACCTGGCAATCCTCAGGACTCAGCCACTGCCAGCAGACATTGGAGCACCACCAGAGGAGGAGGAGGAGGAGGAGGAGGAGGAGGAGCACCAAGATGGGAGGGAGGCACAAAGTGCAAGGGCCGTCCGTCAGCGGCTTATTGCAAGTCGGTTCTAGGCCCCCTCTGAGGGAATGGCTTGTGCCATTGAAAGAACATGAATGGAACTGTTCCGCAACCCTGAGCCGGTCAAGGCAACAAATAGTTCAAAGAGCAAACATGCACAATCTGAATAAAGACAATTATTTATTTAACAAACTGTGTGCCCTTCCCGCATGACAAAGAAATACAGAGAAACCCCCCAAAAAAGTCAGACACATAACTGGCTCTCACAACCCGGAGACAATGAACAAAAGAGTTAGCCAAAAATGACCATGATCCTCGGCCTTCACTAAAAAAATTAACAGCATTTTGCCACACCTCCTACTTTTTGGTCTGCGAGGGTGATCTGCTTCGCTTGCGAGATTGGCCCCTTCCCACCCTGCAGCTCCTCCACAATGGGACCCCAGTGGCTGCAGCAAGGCTGGGGGAAGGCTGCTGAGTGTCAGAAACTGAGGCTGCAGATGCCCTTGAGGTACGGCCTGGACCAGCTCTGGACCTGGAGGGCCCGGCTGCTGACTGCTCCAACTCTGCATGGGCGGCAGCAGTCTGTCCTTCGGGTGGTGGCAGCTGCAGTGGAGGAGTGACAGTGTTGGCAGCAGGAATGCTGCCATTCTGACAGAGGACAGGCACTCCCTGGTCGGATGACACACTGGCACTCCCATGGGGCAGCACTGCAGCATGCGGAGCAATCTGCTGAAGCACAGACTGCTGGCCTTCTGTGGCGCGGCAAGGGCCCCGGCGATTCGTGCCCGATGCAGCGAGGGTGGCAGCAGTCAGTGCTCGTGTGGCCTCAATCTGTGTCTGCATCAGACCAGCCACTGACTGCATTGCACCACTAAGCACTTGCGTGGAAGCCGCCTGTGCTGCCTGTGCTGCACCGAAGTCCTGCAGACTCCTTGCCTGTGCTGCCTCGAAGTCCTGGACACTCCTTGCCAGTGACTCTATGGAGTCGGGCATCCTTGCCACTGCAGCCATGAGCTCAGTGTGCCTCTGCTCCGCCTGGGCACCCATTTCAGCGAGGAGCCGCACCTCTTCTGCGCTCACTGTAGCAGGACTGGAGGCCAGACTCTCCCTCCGGGGAGAAGGCCGCCGAGCTTCCCTTCCCCCCCCGCGTTGCTGCAGCCCGCTGGGCCCCGGAGCTTCACCCTCCTCAGACCCTTCCCCCCTGCTCCCCTCCAGGGAAGACATGTCCCCATTATGGCCATGGGCTGCCTCAGCTGAGGGTGGCACTGATGGTCCGGCTTCCTCTTCCTCCTCGCCTTCAGAATCACTCACAGTGGCAGCTTGAGGGCCCGCCTCCTCACCTGGCGAATCAGCATCTGAAAGCAGGGAGGTACAAGAGTTGCTTTAGAGTGAGGACAGGGCGGCAGCGAGGGAGGCATGAGTGCTGCAATGCACTGTATTGGTTCGATAGTGGCAAAGGATGCTGGTGTGAGGCACAAGTGGAAGGAGAGAGGTCAAAAAGATGATGACCTCACCATTGCTGTCCAGAACGGGGTCGGCATCTCCAGTGGCGACGGGGCCAATCATCCGGCCTGCCATAATCCGCTCCACTCGCTGCTCCAGATCACTGAGGTCTTTAAGGTCAGGCCGGCCTCCCCCGGTCCGTTGCTGCTGCCTCCTATTGTGGGCCAGCTTGCCCTGCAAGAGAAAGGAAGGGCTCTGAGTACAGTGTGAAGCCCTGATCTTGGCTGCACTGCCTCCCATGGTGGAATAGCCCTTACAGTGTGAAGCCCTGATCTTGGCTGCACTGCCTCACATGGTCGATTAGCCCTTACAGTGTGAAGCCCTGATCTTGGCTGCGCTGCCTCCCATGGTCGAATAGCCCTTACAGTGTGTAAAGTGCTGAATGTGCGTGTGAGTTTCCTGAAAGGGCCATAGGTGTTGGATGAGGGCTGGCCATTGGGGCTTTCAGGACCCTTTGGCCATAAAGTGAGGTGCACATGCAGGGATGAAGAGGATACTGAAAAGGGTACTCACCCTGACAACCCGAGTGAGGTCGTTGAACTTCTTCCTGCATTGCACAGGGGTCCTAGGTACCATGCTGCTGGAGGTCACTCTGTGAGCCACCTCCCTCCAAGCTTTTCGATATTCGTTGGGCAGCGGCCTCCTGCCACTGTCCGGAAACAGGATAGATTGCCTGCGCTCCACTGCACCAACCAGAACCTTCAGAGCCCCCTCACTGAACCGCTGCGCTCGCTCCCTGGCCCTCTCTATGGTCCTAGGCATTAGAATGTGGCAGCAGCTCTGTCCAGGCCGAGAATCAGGGCTCCAATGTGCAGGGTGTGGCTGCAGTCCAAATCGACCCTCCCCCTTTAAGAGCTGACCGGCGCCAGCGTGTCTGCCTGCAATCGCTAACTGGCCGCACCTACGCTGCGCCCGCCCTCGGTGGTAGCGCCTCGCTTCTCCGGCTTAGCGCCTTAGGACAGTCGTGCATCGCCTGCTTTAGCGCTCCAAGCACCTCTTGGGGCGAAGCAGGTCAATTTCGCTGAAGGTGGCGATAATTTGCGGTTTAGCGCCCGCTTGACTATAACACCCCAAACGTGGTGATACTGAATTTCTAGGCCCAAGGGTCTAGTGAGAATGAGGAATTAAAGGAAATTAGTATTAGTAAAAAAATAGTGCTGGAGAAATTAATGGGACTGAAAGCCGATAAATCCCCAGGGCCTGATAATCTGCATCCCAGAGTACTAAAAGAGGTAGCCATGGAAATAGTGGATGCATTGGTTGTCATCTTCCAAAATTCTATAGATTATGGAACAGTTCCTGCAGATTGGAGGGTGGCAAATGTAACCCCACTATTTAAAAAAAGGAAGGAGAGAGAAAACAGGGAACTACAGACCGGTTAGCCTAACATCAGTAGTAGGGAAAATGGTAGAGTCTATTATAAAGGATGTGATAACAGGACACTTAGAAAGTATCAACGGAATTAGACAAAGCCAACATGGATTTATGAAAGGGAAATCGTGTTTGACAAACCTACTGGAGTTTTTTGAGGATGTAACTGGTAGAATAGACAAGGGAGAACCAGTGGATGTGGTGTATTTGGATTTTCAGAAGGCCTTTGATAAAGCCCCACATAAGAGGTTAGTGTGCAAAATTAAAGCACATGGGATTGGGGGTAATATACTGGCATGGATTGAAAATTGGTTAACAGACAGGAAACAGCGAGTAGGAATAAATGGGTCTTTTTCGGGGTGGCAGGCGGTGACTAGTAGGGTACCGCAGGGATCAGTGCTTGGGCCCCAACTATTCACAATATATATCAATGATTTGGATGAGGGAACCAAATGTAATATTTCCAAGTTTGCTGACGACACAAAACTAGGTGGGATTGTGAGTTGTGAGGAGGATGCAAAAAGGCTTCAAGGTGATTTAGACAAGTTGAGTGAGTGGGCAAATACATGGCAGATGCAGTATAACGTGGATAAATGTGAAGTTATCCACTTCGGTAGGAAAAACAGAAAGGCAGAGTATTATTTAAATGGTGATAGATTGGGAAATGTTGATGTACAAAGAGACCTGGGTGTCCTTGTACACCAGTCACTGAAAGCAAACATGCAGGTGCAGCAAACAGTTAGGAAGGCAAATGGCATGTTGGCCTTCATTGCAAGAGGATTTGAGTACAGGAGCAAAGATGTCTTACTACAGTTATACAAAGCCTTGGTGAGACCACACCTGGAGTACTGTGTGCAGTTTTGGTCTCCTTCCCTAAGAAAGGATATACTTGCCATAGAGGGAGTGCAGCGAAGGTTCACCAGACTGATTCCTGGGATGGCAGGACTGTCGTATGAGGAGAGATTGGTTCGACTAGGCCTGTATTCACTAGAGTTTAGAAGAATGAGAGGGGATCTCGTGGAAACGTATAAAATTCTGACAGGGCTAGACAGACTGGACGCAGGGAGGATGTTTCCCCTGGCTGGGGGGTCTAGAACGAGGGGTCAAGGTCTCAGGATACGGGGTAGGACATTTAGGACTGAGATGAGGAGAAATTTCTTCACTCAGAGGGTGGTGAACCTGTGGAATTCTCTACCACAGAAGGCTGTGGAGGCCAAGTCACTGAATATATTTAAGAAGGAGATTGATAGATTTCTAGACACAAAAGGCATCAAGGGGTTTAGGGAGAGAGCGGGAATATGGTATTGAAATAGAGGATCAGCCATGACCATATTGAATGGCGGAGCAGGCTCGAAGGGCCAAATGGCCGACTCCTGCTCCTATTTTTTTCTATGTTTCTATGATGTTAATCCAGCTCCCTCACATTGTCACTCAGTAACCCTCCCCCAGTGCCCTGTGTTACTGACTGTATCTCTACTGATGTTAATCCAGCTCCCTCACACTGTCACTCAGTAACCCCTCTCCCCAGCACCCTGTGTTACTGACTGTATCTCTACTGATGTTAATCCAGCTCCCTCACACAGTCACTCAGTAACCCCTCTCCCCAGCGCCCTGTGTCACTGACTGTATCTCTACTGATGTTAATCCAGCTCCCTCACACTGTCACTCAGTAACCCCTCTCCCCAGCGCCCTGTGTTACTGACTGTATCTCTACTGATGTTAATCCAGCTCCCTCACACTGTCACTCAGTAACCCCTCTCCCCAGCGCCCTGTGTTACTGACTGTATCTCTACTGATGTTAATCCAGCTCCCTCACACTGTCACTCAGTAACCCCTCTCCCCAGCGCCCTGTGTTACTGACTGTATCTCTACTGATGTTAATCCAGCTCCCTCACACTGTCACTCAGTAACCCCTCTCCCCAGCGCCCTGTGTTACTGACTGTATCTCTACTGATGTTAATCCAGCTCCCTCACACTGTCACTCAGTAACCCCTCTCCCCAGCGCCCTGTGTTACTGACTGTATCTCTACTGATGTTAATCCAGCTCCCTCACACTGTCACTCAGTAACCCCTCTCCCCAGCACCCTGTGTTACTGACTGTATCGCCTCCTCCCAGTGGCCGAAGAGCTCCTCCCAGAATCGCAATGCGGATTCCGCCCACTAAGGGGCACAATGGACATGATCTTCACCGCATGTCAATTACAAGAGAAATGCAGGGAACAGCACCAACCGCTGTACATGGCCTTCTTTGATCTCACAAAGGCCTTCGACACTGTCAACCATGAGGGATTATGGAGTGTCCTCCTCAAATTCGGCTGCCCTCAAAGGTTTGTCACCATCCTTCGCCTGCTTTACGACGACATGCAAGCCGTGATCCTGACCAACGATTCGACCACAGACCCAATTCACGTACAAACCGGGGTCAAACAAGGCTGTGTCATCGCACCAACGCTCTTCTCGATCTTCCTTGCTGCAATGCTCCATCTCACCCTCAGTAAGCTCCCCACTGGAGTGGAGCTAGTTTACAGAACAAACGGGAAACTGTTCAACCTCCGTCACTTTCAGTCCAGATCCAAGGTCGTCCCATCCTCTGTCGTCGAATTACAGTATGCAGACGATGCTTGCCTCTGCGCTCACTCGGAGGTCAAACTCCAAACCATCGTCAACACCTTCACCGAAGCATACGAGAGCATGGGCCTTACACTAAACATCTGTAAGACAAAGGTCCTCTACCAATCTGCCCCCGCCACACAGTACTGCCCCCCGATAATCAAAATCCACGATAAGGCCTTGGACAACATGGACCACTTTCCATACCTCGGGAGCCTACTGTCAACAAGAGCAGACGTCAACGACGAAGTCCAACACCGCCTTCAGTGTGCCAGTGCAGCCTTCGGTCGCCTGAGGAAGAGAGTGTTTGAAGACCAGGACCTCAAACCCGGCACTAAGCTCATGGTCTACAGAGCAGCAGTGATACCCGCCCTGCTGTATGCCTCAGAGACATGGACCATGTATAGTATGCACCTCAAAGCACTGGAGAGGTAACACCAATGCTGCCTCCACAAGATCCTGCAAATCCATTGGCAGGATAGGTGATGTGCCAAATAACTGCCTGAATCCATGAGGTTAAAGCTTAAAACTAAAGGCTTTTATTAAGTAAGAACATGGCATCAAGTTAACACAGGGCAACTATCATTCATCACTGACCCAGCCCTTGGTAGAATATTCCAGAAGAGGGGCGGGGCTATGGAGGAGCATTAGTGGTTACACCGGTAGAACATTCCAGACATTAACAAGTACAACAACAACAGACAATACAAATGCCAGAACACAGAGTTATTTCATCACATTCACCCCCTGCTATAGATTCAGTCTGTCAGGAGGTCTGATAATCCTCTGGGAATGACGTAACTCTTGCTGAGGCTCCTCCCGGAGTACTAACTCCGGTTCATTCGAATTCCCAGAATCATCAGTATTTTCCACACTGAGGGTTTGTGTCTCTGAAGGTCCAATACCACGATTGAAAACTCTACTCTCAGAGTCGAACTTTTTTCGAGCTCCAGCAGGTGCAAGATCTTTAATAGAGACCGTATCCTCTCGCCCATCTGGATATTGAATATACGCATACTGGGGATTAGCATGGAGGAGTTGTACTTCCTCCACCAGTGGATCAGTCTTGTGGCCTCTCACAGGTCTGCGCAACAACACAGGGCCCGTGGTCGTCAACCATGTGGGTAACATTACTCCATTAGTAGCTTTTCTTGGAAAACAAAACATCCTTTCATGAGGGGTGGCATTCGTCGCTGTACACAAAAGAGACCTTATGGAATGCAGCACGTCTGGCAAGACATCCTGCCAGCGAGAGGTCAGCAGGCCTCGCGACTTCAGAGACAGTACGATAGCCTTCCACACTGTCGCATTTTCTTTCTCGACCTGCCCATTACCACGAGGGTTATAGTTGGTAGTTCTACTCGTTGCAATCCCTTTCGATAGCAAAAACTGTCGTAATTCTTCGCTCATAAAGGAAGAACCCCTATCACTATGTATATAGTTAGGCATGCCAAACAAGGAAAACAGTTGGCAGAGGCATTTAATTACAACAGCACTAGTCACATCCGGACAGGGGATAACAAAAGGGAACCGAGAGTACTCGTCTATAATATTAAGAAAATAGACATTACGGTCGCTCGATGGAAGGGGACCTTTAAAATCGAGACTCAAACGCTCAAATGGTCGAGTTGCTTTAATAAGATGAGCTGGCTCAGACGGCTTATAGAAGCGGGGTTAGCATTCAGCACAAACACGACAGGTTCTGGTCATTGTCCGGACCTCCTCAATAGAGTAGGGTAGATTGTGGGGCTTAATGAAGTGGTTCATTCTGGTAACCCCAGGGTGGCAGAGTGCGTCGTGGAGATTTTGAAGCTTATCTATACCTAGACTAGCACATACTTCTCGTGACAAAGCATCCGATGGCTCATTGAATACTCCAGGCCTGTACTGAATATCATAGTCATATGTTGACAGTTCTATTCGCCATCTTAAAATCTTATCATTTTTGATCTTGCCTCTCTGCTTAGTATTGAACATAAAGGCCACGGATCACTGGTCAGTAATGAGCGTAAAACGTTGGCCAGCGAGATAATGTCTCCAATACCTGACTGCTTCGATAATCGCCTGTGCCTCCTTTTCCACTGAAGAATGTCGAACTTCTGGTCCTTGCAATGTACGAGAGAAGAAAGCTACTGGTCTACCAGCTTGGTTAAGAGTTGCTGCCAATGCAAAATCAGATGCATCACTTTCCACTTGAAAAGGGATCTTCTCATCCATGGCACATACCACTGCCTTCTCAATGTCCTGTTTGATATTAAGGAAAGCCTCCTGAGCTTCCACCGATAGTGGAAAAGACGTTGACTTAATAAGAGGTCGGAGTTTATCTGAATAGTTAGCCACCCACTGGGCATAGTACGAGAAGAATCCCAGACACCTTCTTAAAGCTTTTACAGTGTGAGGTAAAGGTAATTCCTTAAGTGGGCGTAATCTTTCAGGTTCTGGCCCAATTACCCCATTTTCCACAACACAACCAAGAATACACAAACGTGTAGTATTGAAGGTACACTTGTTTTCATTGTAGGTCAGGTTTAACCTCTTTGCAGTCTCTAGGAACTTCGCGAGATTTTGATCATGCTCCCGTTGGTCGCGCCCACAGATAGTAACATTGTCCAGGTACGGGAATGTTGCTTCCAATGCGTATTCATCCACCATACGATCCATCTCCCATTGGAAGACGGATACCCCATTCGTCACTCCAATGGGCACCCTAAGGAATTGGTACAGGCGCCCATTAGCTTCGAAGGCCGTATAAGGTCGGTCTTCTATTTTAATGGGGAGTTGATGGTAGGCAGACTTTAAATCAATGGCAGAGAACATGCCGTACTGAGCTATCTGGTTCACCATCTCAGAAATACGAGGCAAAGGATAGGCGTCTAATTGGGTATACAAGTTTCTAGTCTGGCTATAATCGACCACAAGTCTTTTCTTTTCATTAGTTTTAACCACCACCACCTGGGCACGCCACGGGCTATTACTGTGTTCGATGATTCCCTCCCGTTGAAGCCTTTCCACTTCTTCTTTTATAAATGTTTTATCTTCTGAACTATACCGTCGACTCTTAGTCACTCTAGGTCTACAATTGGAGCAAGGTTCACGAACAAAGAAGGCGGACTTATTTTTAAAGTAGAACGGCCGCAGACTGTGAGTGGAGGCTGGGATCCACCATACTTAAGGGTGACGCTCTCATGCTGACACTGGAAGTCCAAGCCTAAAATTAAGTTCACACGCAACTGAGGTAATATGAGGAGTTTAAAATCCTTATACTCCGTATCCTTAACGGTCAATGTGACTTTACAATATCCAGTTACCTCCGAAGTAAGGGACTTGGACGCCATCACGATTTCACTTCGAGTAGGATACACCTTCAATGAACAGGAGTTAACAAGGTTGGGGTGTAAAAAACTTTCAGTACTGCCACAGTCTATCAAACACCCAGTAGGACGACCATTAATCTTGATGTCCATCATAGATTTCGACAAGGAACACAGTATGGTCTGGTCAACCGTAGCCGAGGCTAGAGTAAAACAATAGGCGGCAGCAGAAAAGACATCAGGTACAGGATTACCCTTACACACTTTACTAAAATGTCCCCGTTTCTTACATTTAAAACAGGTAGCCTCTCTGGCTGGGCATCGTTGCCTGGGGTGTTTAGATTGGCCACAAAAATAACACTTAGACCCGTGGGGTACAGCCGCAACAATAGGATTGAGTGGAGGCTCCATTGGTGTTATGGATGCCTCCATACTCGGAACACACGAGGCTGAGATAGATGCGTGGGCTGATGCATACACTTCTAAATTCTTCTGGGCTACATCTAACGATCGAGCAGTAGCGACGACCGTTTTTAAAACTAACGAGTCATTCTCGAGAAGTCTCTGTCTAATATAATTAGATCGGAGGCCAGATATGAAAGAATCGCAGATGGCCTCTTCCTGATACAATATGGCAGAGACAGCCTTGTAGTTGCAATCCTTAGCCAAAGCCTTAAGGTCCTGCAGGAAATCGTCCAGAGATTCCTCGGGTAATTGCCTGCGAGTAGACAAAAGATACCTGGCGTATACTTCATTAACTGACTTAAGGTACTGGGCCTTAAGGGCTGCGAGGGCCTCTTCATATGTAGTAATATCTTCAATTATCGAGTAAGTTTGATGACTTACCAAGTTGGTTAGAAGACCCAACTTGTTAACCGTCGAATCGACCGATGCGATGAAGTGTTCAAAACATCGAAGCCAATGCGTAAATTTCTTCGACGTGTCTGCCGAATGGGGATCGATATCCAGACGCTCTGGTTTCAAAAATCGATCCATCTTCCAAAAGTTGTTACTTAATAAAATTGATGTGCCAAATAACTGCCTGAATCCATGAGGTTAAAGCTTAAAACTAAAGGCTTTTATTAAGTAAGAACATGGCATCAAGTTAACACAGGGCAACCATCATTCATCACCGACCCAGCCCTTGGTAGAATATTCCAGAAGAGGGGCAGGGCTAGGGAGGAGCATTAGTGGTTACACCGGTAGAACATTCCAGACATTAACAAGTACAACAACAACAGACAATACAAATGCCAGAACACAGAGTTATTTCATCACAATAGGCGCACCAACATCAGTGTTCTTGCTCAGGCCAACATCCCCAGCATCGAAGCTTTGACCACGCTCAATCAGCTCTGATGGTCGGGTCACATTGTCCGCATGCCTGATACGAGACTCCCAAAACAAGCGCTCTACCCGGAGCTCCGGCATGGCAAGAGAGCCCCAGGTGGGCAGAGGAAATGCTTCAAGGACACCCTCAAAGCCTCCTTGAAAAAGTGCAACATCCCCACCGACACCTTGGAATCCCTGGCCCAAGACCACACAAAGTGTAGGAAGGCGCCGAACACCTCAAGTCTCTTCGCCGGGAGCAAACGGAAGCCAAGCGCAGGCAGCGCAAGGAGCGCACGTCAACCCAAGCACCCCACCCACCCGCCCCTTCAACCACCGCCTGCCCCACCTGTGACAGAGATTGTAGGTCCTGCATTGGACTCATCAGTCACCTGCGAACTCATTTTTAGTGTGGAAGCAACTCATCCTCGGTTCCGAGGGACTGCCTAAGAATTAGAAAATCTCTACTGATGTTAATCCAGCTCCCCCACACTGTCACTCAGTAACCCCTCTCCCCCAGCACCCTGTGTTACTGACTGTATCTCTACTGATGTTAATCCAGCTCCCTCACACTGTCACTCAGTAACCCCTCCCTCCAGTGCCCTGTGTTACTGACTGTATCTCTACTGATGTTAATCCAGCTCCCTCACACTGTCACTCAGTAACCCCTCTTCCCCAGCACCCTGTGTTACTGACTGTATCTCTACTGATGTTAATCCAGCTCCCTCACACTGTCACTCAGTAACCCCTCTCCCCAGTGCCCTGTGTTACTGACTGCATCTGCAAATCTTCCCAATATCTCACTTGCGAAATGATTTGTGAGCTATGGAATTGAGGCACACAGACCAGGAAGGTGCCAGGTTTGATTCCCCTGTGCCGGGGTAGCTGATCTCAGTACAAGTCCTGAACTATACGCAGACCCGGTCGGTCTGTTGCCGGCTGGGCATGCTGCTGTGTGCTTACACAGTGTACTTTCCAAACTGTTTTGAGTTTGAAACAATTTGGTTATGGTGGGAGATTTGGCAGGAAATGGAGTTATAAATGAAATGGCATCAAACGGGTGTTAAAAAGGTAAAACTAGAGGCTGGAATTCTGAAACGAACGCAGAAAATTCTGAAAAAACTTTGCTGGAACATCAGCGCAGATCCCGGTTTCTGAAAGAGAAAGAGAGAGGGACAGACAGACATTTATAAACTCTACCCTGTGCTTCACCAGCACGGGGCTTTTAAATTATGGGGACAGGTTACATAAACCTGGCTTGTATTCGCTTCAGTGCAGAAGACTGAGGGGCAATGAAATCAAGGTATTTAAATGTTACAAGGATGTGGTAGGGTAGATACTGAGAAAAGATTTCCTCTGGTGCGGGACTCAAACTTAAAATTAGAGCTCGGCCATTCAGGAGCGGTGTCAGGAAGCACTTTTTCACACAAAGGGTGGTGGAAATCTGGAACTCACTCCCCCAAAAGGCTGTGGATGCTGTGGGACAATTGGAGCTTTTGACATGAATCTTGCCATTCATGTGGAAATGAAATAATACTGGGCGGCCTGCTGGTGGCGCTGTCCAGGGAGAGTATAAATACTCGGGCATGGGCCCAGCTTGCTCAGGACATTCTTTAACAGGAACTAGTGAAGGACACAACTAGATCTCCATGTTGAAAAACAGTTGATTAAAGCTTTGTTTAACGCTTAGACCAAGTGCCTAGTAGGTTCCTTACGTCAGCTTTCAAGACTGATATCGATAGATTTTTGTTAGGCCAGGGCATCAAGGCAGGAAAATGGAGTTAAGATCCAGATCAGCCAGGATCTAATTGAATGGTGGAGCAGGCCCGAGGGGCTGAATGGCCTCCTCCTGTTCCTATGTGCGAATGCAGCAGTGACCAGCGACAGTGAATGATGTCCAGCCACAAAACCAGAGAGGTTAATGGACTCGGGTGGTGACTGATTTCTGATGGAGGTTCCCCATTCGAAACCTTACTCTTGCCGGGAATTTCCTGGGGGATTGTCCGTAACTTTGCTGGAACATCAGCGCAAATCCCGGTTTATGTGCCAGCTCAAGGGTTTCCACTGAACCTTCTGCCAAAGTTACGGCGGTCAATTGGGAGAATCCCTGAGGAAATACCTGGCATTTGTCTTTCGGGTGCTGATTGCACTGCTGCGGTTTTCTGTATGTTTTTTTTATTGTCTCACTGAAAATCCACAGCCCGTGTGACTGGGTGTCACTGCCCGATACTAACACTCTGAGAGGATCTGTGCCACCGAGTCAAGAGCAGAGCAGGTCCCGGGGGTGCTCAGCTGCTGAGATAGTCATGGAATTCAGTGGAGGCAAATGTGAGGTCGTCCACTTTCGACCTAAAAAGGACAGAGCAGGGTACTTTCTAAATGGTGAAATGCTAGAAACAGTGGATGTCCAAAGAGACTTGAGGGTCCAGGTACTTAGATCATTAAAATGTCATGGACAGGTACGGAAAATAATCAAAAAGGCTAATGGAATGCTGGCCTTTATATTTAGAGGACTAGAATACAAGGGAGCAGAAGTTATACAAAGTTATACAAACAAGGGTATACAAAACCCTGGTTAGACCACACCTGGAGTACTGCGAGCAGTTCTGGGCACCACACCTTAGGAAGGATATATTGGCCTTGGAGGGAGTGCAGCGTAGGTTTACCAGAATGATACCTGGACTAGGGTTAAATTAGGAAGATCGATTACACAAACTAGGGTTGTATTCCCTGGAATTTAGAAGGTTAAGGGGTCATTTGATTGAAGTTTTCAGGACATTAAGGGGAACTGATAGGGTAGATAGAGAGAAACTATTTCCGCTGGTTGGGGATTCTCGGACTAGGGGGCATAGTCTAAAAATTAGAGCCAGACCTTTCAGGAGTGAAGTTAGGAAACACTTCTACACACAAAGGGTGGTAGAAGTTTGGAACTCTCTTCTGTAAATGGCAATTGATGCTAGATCAATTACTTTTGATAGATTTTTGTTAATCAAAGGTGTTAAGGGATATGGGGCAAAGGCGGGTATATTGAGATAGGCCACAGATCAGCCATGATCTCATTGAGTGGCGGAACAGACTCGAGGGGCTAAATGGCCTACTCCTGTTCCTATGTTCCTAGTGACTAAGTCATACATGGCAGAAGACCCCAAATGAGGGCTGGGTTGAATGCTTTACCACAGGGAGCAGTTGAGAGAGACCGTTAAATATTTTAAGGGACAATTTGATAAATATTTGAAGCAGAGGAAGATACGGTGCTAAGGGGAGAGAGCAGCGCAGTGGGATTAGAGTTGGATTGCTCTAGCAAAGAGCTGCACAGGCACGATGGACTCCTGTGCTTTAAACCTCTATGGTTCTAGGTTTGATTCCCCGTTTGTGCTGTGTTAGCTGGCCTCAGCAACTGGGGCATGGACATGCCCCTGGGATACCGACAGAAAAAAGATTGGCCATGGCTTCTGCTTCTGATCACGATCCACTGACCTCTGTTGGAAGTGTGTGTAAGTGTGGGCACAATATGGACTGGTTGGGCTGAATGGCCTGTATCTGTGCCGTATATATCCTATGTAATGGCTCCACGGTTGAGTTAACTGCTGACGCTCGCCCCTGAGTAACAGCCTCGTGTTGAGGTACCCAACCCAAGTAGGAGCCTGGGGAGAAGGTGAGAACATTTTAAAAACAATTGTAAGGGTAACTTCCTGAGTAGACACTGGCACTGGGAGCCTCAGCTGCTGGGTGCGTACATTGGACAATTGGTGGTAGATCTCCGCTGTCAGCCTGCACTCAGAAATGTTTCTCCGTTGATCTTATCAGCCAGCTAATCATGATGATGCTTATAAACCAGTCAATAGTCCCGTCTGCAGTTAGTAACGTCATTCGCACCCCTTGATCAGACCAGTCTGTAACTCACCCTCGGGTATCTGTTATTCTGTATATAAACCCCCCGAACCCCTCGATTAGATTCCAGCCTGTAACTCACTCCCGGGTATCTGTTATTCTATATATAAACCACCCGAACCCCTCGATTAGATTCCAGCCTGTAACTCACTCCCGGGTATCCGTTATTCTATACATAAACCCCCCGAACCCCTCGATTAGATTCCAGCCTGTAACTCACTCCCGGGTATCCGTTATACTATATATAACCCCCTGAACCCCTCGATTAGATTCCATCCTGTAACTTACTCGTGGGGATCTAAACTCAGTAATAGTGTGGAATGCTCTGAGTCCTGCTGTATTCAGAAGCTGGATGATTGTGTAGTCTTGTTCTTTCCATTGGCAACTTTGCAAAAACAAAATGAGAAGAGTAATTAAAGTAAATGAGGGGCTGATGATTCTCATGCCCTGGTTTCACTGTTTGTGGTCGGGAGCCAGTTCAGTTCCATTTGTATCAGTGTTTGTGGAAATCCAACTGTCTGGAAATGGTGAAAGAGAATTTGAGATGATTCTGAGCTCCTCTCGTACAGTTACCGATCCACAGAAAGAAAGAAATTGCATTTATATACTGCCTTTCACGGCCTCAGGACAGCACTTTACAGTCAATGTGGTGCAGGCACTGCTGTAATGTGGGGAAACATGACAGCACATTTATGCACAGCAAGGTCCCACAAACAGCAACGTGTTTTAGTGATGTTGGTTGAGGGATAAATATTGGCCAGGATACTGGGGAGAACTCCCCTGCTCTTCTTTGAATAGTGCCACAGGATATCTTACATTCACCTGAGAGGGCAGATAGGGTGTTGCTTCAACATCTCATCACAAAGACAGCACCTCCGAGAGTGCAGCACTCCCTCAGTACTAGCACTGAAGTGTCAGCCTAGATTACGTGTCTCAAGTCTCTGGAGTGGGACTTGAAGCTGTATCCCTTTGACACAGAGGCACGTGTGCTACCACTGAGCCTCAGCTGGCAACTGGGAGTTCATTTGGAACATGCTTAGGGCAGTCTGATCCCTCTCTACAACACAAAAACTGTGCAGAATTTGGCACAGATTGTCACTAAATTGGCAAAAGTGTTTATTCCGTGATCCCAATGGAACACAGGTCGGAGCTACGGCTACAACCATGTAGCTTGGCTCAGTAGTGGCGCGTTCATCTGCAACTCAGAAGGCTGTGGGTTCAAGCCCCACTCCAGGAGTTGAACATAATCCAGGCTGGCACTCCAGTGCACTGCGGAGGGAGTGCTGCACTGTCGGTGGTGCCGTCTTTCGGATGAGACGTTAAACCGAGGTGCCGTTCAGGTGGATGTAAAAGGAACCTGAGGTACCTTTTGAAGACGAGTTCGCCCAGTGTCGTGGGCGACATTCATCCCTCAACCAACACGACTCAAACAGATTAACTGGTCACTTACCTCGGTGCTGCTGGTGAGACCTTGCTGTGAGCAAACTGGCTGCTGCACTTATCTGGATAACAACAGCGACTACTCTTCAAAATAATCCATTGGATGAGAAACGCTTTGGGACATCCTGAGGTTTTCTCTTTCTTACACATAGCAAGGGTGAGCACTGGGGGCACTGACTTTACCTGACAGTGGGAGGGTTCCCTCTGAGCACTGTTCCTACTGAGATCATAAATGTTAATAGCGCTTTAGGCTAAAGGATCCCCGTGGAATCTTGGTTTTGACACATGGCCACTGACATCTCTCAAATTAAAGGGGTTATGTCTTCATGAGAATGCCCGGGTCTTAAAATACCCCTGTGCGGCGCCTTGGGACATTTTACTATGTTAAAGGTGCTATATAAATACAAGTTGTTGTTGTTGTAAACTTTGACTTATGAGGGTGGAAGATCTAGAGTTCACTCTGGTCACACGATTAATGATTGGGCAAGTAGTAATCCCATGAAGTCAGTGCCCCTTTAATTCAGCGCACACTTCACCCAAAAATATAAATGAATGAAAATGTTTTTCCAATTTTCCACTTCTTCTGACGCCTCGAGTTACGTTTCAGTTCGTATTCTCCAGTGGAAACAGGCGGTCATGTTTATAAGTGTGAATTCTGGCTTTGCAAGGCATCAGCCCCGGATAACAATGTGCTCTTTCATTCACCTTGCTACACTCCATTCTGTCAACCAAAACAGGCCTGTCCATTCAAATAGGAATCAAATTAGTTGCGCTGGTCAACAGGCTGTGGATTAGGACTGGCCCTCCTTGGGGGCATTCCCCATCTCACACAACTATAGACTGGACCCAGAACTTCCACTGTCGCCTTCCAGAATCACATCTGCAACAAATCAAAATCGTAATCCAACTATAGATTGTACGACATAAACTTAGGTGTCAGCTGTGGCTCCGTGGGTAGCACTCATACCTGCATCAGTAGGTTGTGGGTTCAAGTCCCAATCCAAGAAACCTGACCACAGAAACTAGGCAGGCACTACAGTGCAGTACTGAGGGAGTGCTGCTCTGTTGGAGGTGCTGACTTTTGGATAAGGTGTTAAACTGAGGCCCCGTCTGCCCTTTCAAGTGGATGCAAAAGATCCCATGGCACTATTGAAAGAAAAGCAGGGGAGTACTCCTTCGGGTCCTCAACCAACAAGGCGTGTCCTCCGGCTCCACTGTACTGTTCTGGACAAGGTGAATCTTAAAAAAAAACTTTTGGTTCGAGAAGTTTCTATCCTTTTATTTCTGAACCCACATCTTGTGAACATCACAGAAAATTTCTCCTACAGAAGTCTGGCAGTAATGAACGGATTTCACCTGAAGTTTCCACGTTATCATTGAATTGGATTTAGATTTGTGTTGAACAATACTGTCCTCACCGGAGGGTGCCTCCCAGCAGGGGGTCAAGGGGCAGTGATCAAGAACAAGAACCTCAGCTGATTGTTCCTCTGTTTACCTGGGGGAGCTGAGGTCAGCTATAGCCCCCACAACTGGACCCTGGCTGGGATCAGCCCATTCAATGAGGAATGGAAATCTCAGAGTCTGGATTGTACCAACACCACTTGAGGCATCACCTCTACCTAATGGATCATCAGAGGGAGCTTGGAGCGACTCGGAGTGGCTTAATTAATTAGTTAATTGATATGTAAACCAATCAGAGTTAAGAACAGGCATAGGCAGGTTCCTGGTGTATTGGTAACTAGGAAAGGCAGCGCTTTTCACAACCTCAGGACATCCCAAAGCGCTTTACGGTCAATGAAATACTTTTGGAGTGTAGTCACTGCTGTAATGTAGGAACCAAGGCAGCCAATTTGGTTGAGGGATATATGTTGGCCAGGACACCGGGGAGAAATCCCCTGCTCTTCTTTGAAATAGTGCCGTGGGATCATTTACATGCACCTGAGAGGGCAGACGGGGCCTCGGTTTAACGTCTCATCTGAAAGACGGCACCTCCGACAGTGCAGCACTCCCTCAGTACTGGCCGGTGAAAGGGTTAGCGATCGAGAAAAGGAAATTCCGGGCGGACCCTACAACTTTCTCCCAGAGGCCGGGTCCCTCCTTGAAGTGGGGCAGCAGAATGGCAGTGAGTTATAGCATGGGAACAACGAGCGAGAGCAGCATGTCCCAGGGAAACTTGCACCGTAGTTCCTGCCGGCCGGCCAGCTTCTCATCTTTCTCTTAGTCACCCTGCGGGGAGGGTTTTCATAAAGGTCTCCCGCACTCGCAGCTTTCTCATCTGAAGAATGGGTTTATTTGTTGTTTTAACTGGGAGAGTGGGAGCCTGCTGGGGCCTCACAATAGGGCAGTTTCAAATTCTCCTTGATTACCTGCGCCTCCATTAACCTGCTCAGTGTTCCATCGCACAACCTCGACCTTTCACCTCGGCTCTTCTTTCTGTTTGTAGGAGACAACACCTGGGCTCCTCACAGTGAAGCCTGAGGGTGAATTTTCACTCTCTGCGAACTAATACCTTCCTAGCTCAAACACACATTCAGCCCAGCAGCCGGGATGGGGGGAAGGGGGTGGGTGGGGCTATGGTGGAGCGGCCCTGGCTGATGTGAGGGGGCTCACTTCTCAAAGGGCCGACAAACCAATTCTCAGAGTGGGAGTCCAAGCCCTGAGATACCATTTGCTGAACCCTTCAGGCTTCATTCCCAGCTCCCAGCGGCGGCCTGTGTCTATCGGTGCCCAGGACTGAGGGTTTCAAGGTGATGCATCATTGATGCCCCTGCCATTGATGTGGGTCAAGGGGAGAGCAGATCGCGCGCACAGAAAACAGATCTGGCCAGATCTCTACCGTTGGTCCCCCAACAAGGATCCAAAGGCACGCTGGCACAGTGCCAGCTGTGGCTCGGTGGGTAGCACTCTCGCCTCTGAATCAAAAGGTTGAGGGTTAAAACCCCACTCCAGAAACTTGACCACAAAACCCGGGCTGACACTCCAGTGCAGTGCTGAGGGAGTGCTGCGCTGTCGGAGGTGCCGTCTTTCGGATGAGATGTTAAACCTGCTCTCTCAGGTGGACGTAAACGATTCTATGGCCCTATTTCGAAGAAGAGCAGGGGAGTTCTCCCCGGTGTCCTGGCCAATATTTATCCCTCAACCAACATCACTATAGCAGATTATCTGGTCATTTTCACATTGCTGTTTGTGGGAGCTTGCTGTGTGCAAATTGGCTGCTGCGTTTACAACAGTGACTACACTTCAAAAAGTACTTCATTGGGTGTTAAGCACTTTTGGATGTCCTGAGGTTGTGAAAGGGGCTATAAAAAAGGGGACAGTGATGTTTGGGGGTGGGGGCCACTCCGGGAGCCCTATCTTCCAGTGACCCCCTCTCTGCACACCTGGCTTTATACTGGAGTCTGGAGTCTGGAGTCTGGAGTCCAGAGTCCAGAGTCCAGAGTCTAGAGTCTGGAGTCTGGAGCCTGGAGTCTGCCATTACGGTTGTTTTCATTCGATCGTATCTTCACCAAATCTCCCCTCAGCTCCAAAAAGCTCTCCTCTGTTGGTCCCTCCACATCTTCAGCCCGCCATTCAGTGCCCAGGCTGAGATGTGAGTGAGGTCAGAGGGCGGCTGGAGTCAGCACAAGACCAACATCATCATAGTACAGCATCAGCAACATAATCAAACAGCGTAAAGAGCCTCACAGAGGTGAATGCGGACACGGAGCAGTGATGGGCGAGAGTCAGGGGAGGTGACAAAGTAAGGTGCGACTGACTCCTGCACCTCCTCCAGTCCTACGTGTCCTCTCCGTTCTTCGGATGCGAGCCTCCGTTGTATAACCCCCCCCCCTTCCGCCATCCCCCCCACTAAAACTATAGCCTGGATTTTAGAACAACAACTTGCTTCTATATAACTTCTTAATGTAGTAAAATGTCCCAAGGCGCTTCACATGAGCCTCATCAGACAAAATTTGACACCGAGCCACATAAAGAGATATTAGAACAGGTGACGAAAAGCTTGGTCAAAGAGGTAGGTTTTAAGGAGTATCTTAAAGAAGGAGAGAGAGGTAACGAGGCGGAGAGGTTTAGACAGGGAATTCCAGAGCTTAGGACCAATGTTCCCTGTCATTTTTTTTGGCCTTGCGCGGTCCCTTTAAGGGGCTGTGCGGGCCATTCAGAATACTGCGCACGCGCACGATTTTTACATTGAAATGCTGGCAAGCCGGCTGCGCGGGTTCCTTGCAGCAGTGCGACCGCGCACCTTACAGGGAACACTGCTTAGTGCCCAGGCAGCTGAAGGCACAGCCACCAATGGTGGAGCGATTAAAATCGGGGATGTGCAAGAGGCCAGAATTGGAGGAGCGCAGAGACTGTAGGGCTGGAGGAGGTTACAGAGGTAGGGAGGGGCGAGGCCATGGAGGGATTTGAATACAAGGATGAGAATTTTAAAATTGAGGTGTTGCTCGATCGGGAGCCAATGTAGATCAGTGAGCACAGGGGTGATGGGCGAACGGGAGCTAGGATGTAGGCCCCATCAGTCTCCTGCCTGAACCCGGGAGGGTGAGAGCAGGCGAGAGCGGGATTTCGGGCATCAGGAGGCCATTGTCGGGGATCTGAAGGAAGGGTCCCCGGGCAGTCAGGTAACTATTTAGGACAAAAGAGCACTCCTGGCCCACAAAGAAACCCCCAAAAAACTTAACTCTCTGGCCTCGGATCTATTTGACTCCAGGTTGGCCTGGCGGGGAAGGCAGGATGGCCTCCTCATGCAGGCCTCGGGTTAAAATAGCAGTGAGACATCATCAGAGCCCGATCTGCATATTTACAGCAGAATCTGGCTGCCTCTGGGCTGGTGTCCTGTGCGACTGCTAAAAACATCAGGCTGGAATTACGTCCCACGGAAATAACATAAGAAACAGGAGCAGGAGTCGGCCATTCAGCCCCTCGAGCCTGCTCCGCCATTCAATCAGGTCATGGTTGATCTGATCTTGGCCTCAACTCCACTTTCCCACCCGCTCCCCATAACCCTTGACTCCCCTGTTGCTCAAAATCTGTCTGTCTCCACCTTGAATATATTCAATGACTCCGCCTCCACAGCTCTCTGGGGAAGAGAATTCCAAAGATTCACGACTCTCTGAGAGAAGAAATTCCTCCTCATCTCCATCTTAAATGGGCGACCCCTTATTCTGAAACTATGCCCCCTAGTTCTAGATTCCCCCACGAGGGGGAAACATCCTCCCTGCATCTACCCTGTCTGTAATGTATGTACCTTTAAGGGGGGAACTACTTTTTACAGCTCCTGTATCCTGTAGTACCGGCAGTGACCACACCTGTATATAAACCCTGAGTAGTGATCTGTACAGTCAGTTGCAGTTTGAACCCTCATTCAGTAAACACCTGTTGATCGTTCCCTGCAGTCTGTTGTCTGATTATTGAAGGACACAACATTAAGATACACGGATATAACATTGGCGACGACGCAGGTTCGAACCTACCTGCAACTCTGCATCACCTCCCAGGGATTCGCTCCTGGAGAACAGTGGAAGGAGGTCGAGTCCAGAAGCACGGTCAACCACGGGCAACCGCCCAGTCATCCAGCGGAGATTTGAGCATCGCAGGGGAGGCTGTCGAGAGCCAGGCTTGGCTTTCCAGTCACGGTGGTCCAGCGAAACGGGCTGGCAACAGGTACTGCACAGACCCTTCCCGGACAGCGGCGGCTAGAGCCGACCGAGCGGCACAGAAAAAGGCCGAGCAGTGTCGACGGGGGAGAGAGAGAGGGCAGAGCGCACAGGGCGCAGCCGGTGTTCAGGACCGAGCGGCTTCAATAGGGAGAGAGACAAGAGAGAGCAGAGCGCAGCCGGTGTTCAAGGGCCGAGCAGCATCAACGGGGGAGAGAGGCGCGCAGGAAAACGCGAGGTGCTGCCATTGCCACGAGGACCACAGAGAGCAGCATTGGCAGCAGCGCAGGAGCAGCGCACGAAACCCACAGGGCATCGCCATTTGCCACGAGGACCACCGAGAGCGGCATTGGCAGCAGCACGGGAGACGCCATTTTAAGCCGCAGCGGGGAAGAAAGGAAAGCGTGGGAGACGCCATTTTAAGCCGCAGCGGGGAAGAAAGGAAAGCGCGGGAGACGCCATTTTAAGCCAGTCTAACTACACCCAAAAATGCCGAAGAGTGGCAGTATCACAGCGTTTGACAATGAAGTCGAAGATTGGACAACATATGTCGAACGCATAGAAGTATACTGCAAGGCGAATGAAGTGCCAGATGACAAGAAAGCGCTGGTATTGTTGAATTCAATGGGTGCAAAAACGTATGGCTTACTACGAAACCTAGTAACCCCAGAGAAGCCAGTAGAAAAGGATTTTGAAAACATAGTGTCAATCCTACAGGACCACTTAAACCCCACACCGCTGCTGATAGCAGAAAGATTTAAGTTTCACAAAAGGAACCAACATAAAGATGAAAGTAATGCTGAGTATTTAACGGAACTGCGCAAGCTATCGAAACACTGTCAGTTTGGAACGGGACTAGCAGATACTTTAAGGGACAAGTTTGTGTGTGGGCTTCAAAGTGAAGGAACCCAGAAACGGCTTCTATCAGAAAAGGATCTTACGCTGGACAAGGCTTTCAGCATGGCAGTATCACACGAAGCAGCAGCACGGGGTGCTGCAGAGATACAACGGAGACCGCAAGAATATGGCACAAATGAAATGTCATACGGAACAGTGAAGTGCTATCGCTGCGGCAGAACAACACACGACCATAATGATTGCTGGTTCAAGGACAAAGTGTGCAGACAGTGTGGAAAAGTAGGACACATAGCAAGAGTCTGCAGGTCGGGAAAGAAAACCAGCAGCAAGAAATCTCCACAGGAGAAGTACAAGAAGGTACATAAGGTGACGGAGAGTAGTTCAGACGAACAGAAGAGTGATACAGACTCCGGAAGCAAGGAGCTGGGTTGTCTGAAACTACATAATGTGATCAAAATGGAGGATCACCAAACTATCTGGGTCACGCTCAAGATAGCAGGAGTCCAAGTGAAAATGGAATTGGAAACAGGATCAGCCCTAACAGTCATAAACCGAAGGGACTATAAGCAGCTATTCTCACATATACCCTTGAGAGATACAAAGATTGTCTTGAAGACGTACACGGGGCAAAAAGTCTACCCCAAAGGAAAAATAAGGGTGAACGTTATATATAACGGCAAGGAAACACCAAAAATGGACCTATATGTATTGCCAGATGGAGGACCACCACTAGTAGGACGTGAATGGATCCGGAAGATACAGCTAGATTGGCATTCCATACAAGCACTGACTGTAGATGCCAAAAAGGATGACGACGTCACACCTGGACGACTGTCAAAAATGCTAACTGACGCACAAGAAGTGTTCCAGCAGGGACTCGGAACACTAAAAGGCATAACAGCGATGATCAAAATAGAGGAAAATGCAAGCCCAAAGTTTTTTAAGGCCAGACCTGTACCTTATGCGATCCGCCCAGCCATCGAAGCAGAGCTGGAAGGTTTGGAACGTTCAGGATTACTGTCCAAAGTGGACTGGAGCGAGTGGGCTACACCCATCGTTCCTGTAATGAAGAGGTCGTTGAGTAATACGCCTGGGGAACCAAAGAAGGTTCGCATCTGTGGGGACTTTAAGGTGACAGTGAACCCAGTCCTTCACACTGTACAATATCCGCTTCCGCGGATTGAAGATATTTTCGCCTCGCTATCTGGAGGGAAACGCTTCACTAAGATTGATCTGGCCCAGGCGTACCTGCAAATGGAGGTAGAAGAAGCCTCGAAACAGTACCTCACGATCAACACTCATAAAGGTCTCTACCAATACAACCGGCTGGTGTTCGGGGTAGCATCAGCTCTGGCTATTTGGCAAAGGGCAATGGAACAAGTCCTGCAAGGGATTCCAGGGACCCAGTGTTATTTGGACGACATCCTGGTCACGGGCGAAAATGACAGTGATCACCTCGCCAACCTGGAGCAGGTGCTCACTAGATTGAAGGATTATGGGCTCCGAGCTAATCGCCACAAATGCGAGTTTTTCCAGAAGCAGATCTTGTATTGTGGCCACGTTATTGATAAAGAGGGGTTACATAAGTCCCCTGAAAAGATTGAGGCAGTAGTCAAGGCTCCAGCACCGGAAAATGTGTCACAACTGAGGTCGTTCCTCGGGCTGGTGAACTACTACCATAAGTTCTTGCCGAATTTGTCTACCGTACTACACCCACTGAACTCCCTACTGCAAACGGGGGTACCATGGAAGTGGAGTGATGAATGTAAACGAGCTTTCCAGAAGAGCAAAGCATTGATCGCATCAAAAGAGGTGTTGGCTCATTTCAACCCAGCACTACCAATTCGGTTGGCATGTGATGCATCACCCTATGGCATTGGAGTGGTGCTGTCGCACAAATTCCCGGACGGCTTGGAGAGGCCAGTAGCCTTTGCGTCTCGGTCACTACCCTCAGCCGAGCGTAACTACACCCAGATTGACAGGGAGGCCCTCAGCCTAGTGTGGGGAGTGAAAAAGTTCAATCACTACCTGAACGGGCAGAAGTTCACCTTGCTGACTGACCACCAATCACTTGTCTCCATCTTTAATCCAAAGAAGGGCATTCCGGTGATGACTGCGCAACGGCTACAAAGATGGTCCCTTTTTCTAGGGGCGCACCAATATGAAATCGAGTATAAGGGCACGAAACAGCATGGAAACGCTGATGGGCTATCACGCCTGCCACTGCCTACTGCGGAGGAAGGACCAGCAGTGGATCCTGTCGAAATATTTCATTCGACTATAATTGAATGCTTGCCAGTAACTAATGCTGGTATAGAGAAGGAGACCCGAAATGACCCGACACTGTCTCGGGCATATGATTTGACGGTGAAGGGATGGCCAGCACATGGTGACTCACTGTTGCCAGCATTCTCATCCAGAAGAGAACAGCTGTCAGTATGCTAGGGGACCTTGATGTGTGGATCCCGAGTGGTAATTCCACCCAAGTTAAGGGAGAGAGTGCTCAATGAACTTCACGAAGGTCATCTGGGAGGGGTGAAAATGAAAAGCCTTGCCAGGACTTATGTGTGGTGGCCGGGGATCGATCAGCAAATCGAGGACCTGACAAAGAGCTGCTCAGGATGCCAGAAGGTCCAAAATGCACCACCACATGCCCCTCTACACCCATAGGAGTGGCCCTCATCTCCATGGCAACGGGTGCATATTGATTTTGCTGGTCCATTCATGGACTCAATGTTTTTAATAGCCGTGGATGCGCACTCGAAATGGCCTGAGGTGATCAAAATGTCCTCCACCACCACGGAGAAAACTATTGCAGTCCTACGGACCATTTTTGCCAGGAACGGCTTGCCAGAGCAGATTTGCTCTGATAACGGACCACAGTTTGTGTCCGAAGAGTTTCGAAGATTTATGAAAAGGAATGGGGTAAGGCATTACACATCCACCCTGTATCATCCAGCCACAAATGGATTGGCTGAGAGGTTCGTACAAACCTTTAAAAAAGCAGTAAAGGCCATGTGCGATGACGACATTCCACTGCAGCATAAGGTGGACAATTTCCTGTTAGCCTACAGAAATGCGACACATGCAGTCACCAACCAGGCCCTGGCCATGATGTTCTTTAACCGAAGGTTGAGATCTCGTCTGGATTTGCTCAGACCAAATGTACGAAGAGATGTTGAGAGTAAGCAATTCCAGCACATCAATGAGAAGCCGACAAGGAGCTTCAATGTAGGGCAACCAGTCTTGGCCCGCGACTACCGAACAGAGAAATGGCAACCAGGAACGATATGCACATGGCAGGGGCCACTAATGTACACAGTGGATGTTGGGGAGAACATTGTGAGACGCCATGCTGACCAGATCCTAGAGTCACAGGAACGAGTCAACCCCATGTCTCGGCCATACGTACCTGGTGAGGAACCCGACGTACAGGTCGCATCTACCTCAGAAACAATAGCATTGGAAGCTGATGAATCAACTGACGACAGGGTGTTAGAATCGCCTCCGCACCAAGAGCGAGACACTCGGGAAAGGCATTATCCAGAAAGAATCAGGAAGCCTCCCCAAAGACTGAATTTATAAATAGACTATTTCCAGTTAATGTTGCATGTTAAAAGTGTTAATTGTAATTAGTTTGATATTTAATTGTTAAATGAGTGTTATGGTACTGTTAATCTAAAAGGGGAGGAATTGTAATGTGTGTACCTTTAAGGGGGAGAACTACTTTTTACAGCTCCTGTATCCTGTAGTACCGGCAGTGACCACACCTGTATATAAACCCTGAGTAGTGATCTATACAGTCAGTTGCAGTTTGAACCCTCATTCAGTAAACACCTGTTGATCATTCCCTGCAGTCTGTTGTCTGATTATTGAAGGACACAACATTAAGATACACGGATATAACACTGTCCAACCCCCTCAGAATCTTATATGTTTCAATAAGATCACCTCTCATTCTTCTAAACTCCAATGAGTATAGGCCCAACCTGCTCAACCTTTCCTCATAAGACAACCCTTTCAACTCAGGAATGAACCTAGTGAACCTTCTCTGAACTGCCTCCAATGCAAGTATATCCTTCCTTAAATAAGAAGACCATGGCAGTGAGATGACACAGGGCCAGCTGCTGCCCTGATTTTAACTGCCCACTGGCCCAGTGTCTGTCGGGTGGGCAGGTTTAATTATCGGCGCTTATCTCTCCCTAATCCCTTATCCTGCTACCTCTCTCTCCTCTTTCAAAGTCTCCTTAAGACGTAGCTCCGACCTGGGCCTTTGGTCACTTCTCCTCACTCTCCTCTCACTGTGCAATGTCAAGATTCACCTCTGGGAGACTCTCTGTCCGTTTTTAATATGCTAATGATGTCACATGATAATGATACCGTGCTGACTTGCACGGTCAGCCGCTGGCCTCTAACCTCATCACACGCGAGGCTTTGGCACGGAAAGGTGGTAGGCTATTCGACCGCGGGGGTCATCGCCCACATTTTTCAGCGGGCGTCACTGAAGGTGCAAGACCACTGGTTGATTTATTCTCCCTCCCCGAGTAAGGGGCACTGGGAACAATTGTAGCACCCCTACTGGTGCCCCATTGAGATGAACTAGGTCAGCACATACCAGTGGTCTGACCTGTGACCTTCGGCTCCGTGTGGTTCAGTGACTCACCGGGCAGTGCTTTGAGCCACCAGCAAGGCCCAACGACACCTCCCCCATCTTGAACGCGGAGGGTGAGATTGCACAACGCGGATAAAAGGTGCATGCAAGCGGCTTACTTGGTTGGGGACAGGGGAAGGGTCAGAGGGCAGTGGGTGGGTGGTTTGTGTCAGTGACACGGTGACGCATTTCACCGCGGTTTGTGTAATGACATCACATGTTGGTAAACCAATGAGAAACGGTTTGTCAATCACTTGAAGCCATGAAGTCATAGAATTTTGTAGAAATTACAGCACAGAAACCAACAGTTCGGCCCATTGGGTCCAAGCTAGTGTTGATCCTCTGCAGGAGCAGCAGTCCTGATCCCATGTATCTGCCCTGACCCCGTATCCCTTTATCCCCTTTCCTCCAGCCGCCTATCTAACCTGTTCTTAAATGTTGACATGGACGTTGCTTCAATCACTATCTCTGTGAGTACGTTTCACAGCCTCACAACCCTCTGTGAATGTGTCTCCTCCTCTCTGTCCTTAACCTCTTACATTTAATCTCACATCTATATCCCTGCCCCTTTAAGAGTCATTTGCCTCCCCTCCCCCAGAAACATTAAACTTTGCTGCTAACCTACACACTTCAGACTCATTTTATTATGTAATCATGCTCGTGGTAACTTTACACCAGGGTGGGGAGGAGAGGGGTGGATTACAGTGGGTTCATGTTGGGTGTGGGGATACATCGAGTCTGGCTGGTGAAACGGTGGGGGTGGGTGAAAGGAACTCAGCTGAGGGATGCTTTGCTCAGATAATGGTTAAGACAGAGAAGAGGGAGCCTTACTCTGTATCCAGTAAATGCAATGCCTGACTTGGAAGTGCTTGTTAATGAATGGGGCACAGCGAGTGAGCAAGGGTAATTTCAGCTTCGGGACTGGGACGCTGAAGGTAGGAATTTAATACAAACGCATTACAGTGCGCCGAAAACAAGGCGTGTCATCATCACCCCTCGGACCCTCCGTCTGTCTGAGTGTGGGAGGAAGAGGATGGCTCGCTTTGCTGTGAGGAGAACCAACTAACAAGCTCCCACTGCCTTCCCGCTCTACCCTGCAATCCACACCCGAACCGGGAGCATAAAGAAAAAGAAAGACCTGCATTTATATAGCGCCTTTCACAACCTCAGGACGTCCCAAAGCAATTTATAGCCAATGAAGTGTTTTTGAAGTGTAGTCACTGTTGTAATGTAGGAAACGCAGCAGCCAATTTGCGCACAGCAAGATCCCACAAACAGTAATGAGTTGATGACCAGATAATCTGTTTTAGTGATGTTGATTGAGGGATAAATATTGGCCAGGACACCGGGGAGAACTCCCCTGCTCTTCTTTTAAATAGTGCCGTGGGATCTTTTACGTCCACCAGTTATATTTACCAACCGCTGCTGTCTCTGTCCAATCAGATATTTTAAACAAGTTGACACCTGCAGTCGAGGAGAGTGCACGTGGATGAAATGTTATGGAAATCGTGCTGGTCAGTATATCTCTCTGGAGAGAAGGGGTGTCTATAGAGTCCATTCACCAGCATCCACGGCCTGGAGTTCATAAGTATATCTTTTGTTTTGACATTACGACAGTGACTACACTTCAAAAAGTACTTCATTGGCTGTAAAGCGCTTTGGGCCGTCCTGAGGTCGTGAAAGGCGCTACAGAAATGCAAGTTCTTTATTTTTTTTTTGAAAGTGCGTAAAAGCAGTAAAAGTTCCTCTAGCCACTCCTGGGGGCGAGTCTAAACGTCCCGAGGGGCACACCTGTTTTTCTGGTCGGTGCAGACACTCTGGCAGATCTGCCACATTCCCTGGATCCTCTGAAAGAGGACAAGCTGGGATAAAGAGCTCCTCGTGGGGCAATGGGAAACACCACAATCCCTGCACTGATAGTCAAGGTTTGAGGAGGATCTCTTTCTTTCTCTTTGTTTGTCCTCACCTGGACAGGTAATGATCACATGGGAAAAACAGCCACTCTCTCTCTCCGTGCTGTGTTAATACATTGGCTAAGGTGTTAAATTCCTATCTGAGTAATTTCAAAGCGGCGTTACAGTAGCACAGGTGGGAGCTTGCTGTGCGCACATTGGCTGCTGCGTTTCCTACATTACAACAGTGACTACACTTCAAAAACATTTCATTGGCTGTAAAGTGCTTTGGGATGTCCCGAGACGATATATAAATGCAAGTTCCTGCCTTCTTTTATTTATTAATACCGATTTCTAATTATTTAGATTTGCCTTTCAGTGGTGACTTTAGATTGTTGCCGTGGTTTCCAATTGGAATGCCAATCACTGGCCACATGGTTCAATCTCCCATTGGCTTGATGTGTTAAGTGAAGAGTGTTTGAAGATCCACTTAAACGAGGGCAGTTATGAGGAACAGATGGCTTTGTTCAAGAGAGGGCTCGTTTAGAAACTGATAGGGAGGGGTTATCGGGACTGATAACCCTGTCAGCAGACAAGGAGTAGCTTCCTCACACCAGCTCTGATAACCTCTGGCTGACGGTCATTGGTACTGAGACTGGACATGCCACATTAGGAGAGGTTGTCCAGTGCGATTCGAAGAGTCAGCTTTCCAACCCGTCTGTCTTCGCTACACAATAAAAAGCTGATTACAAAGGCACTCGAGTTATATGTCAGACAGAAGGCCCTTGTACTGAGACGCAGCCCGCAGCATGACAACCAGTCTACCTGGATGACAGACTTCCCTTGAACTCCAGGTCAATGAGACAGAGGCAGGAAATGTTTGCCGTCTGGTCAATGAGTAGATTTAAAAAAATAATTTTATCCTGCTCTTCCCCTTCTGAGTCTCCCTGCATCTTCCTCGGGCAAGAGGGAGGCTTGAAGCAAACTCCTAGGCCTCGTCCAACCTGGCTGCATAGCTGGTTGCTAGGAGGTGTTTGGGAGCAGGTTCATATAACCAGTCCTTTGAGTTACCCCCCTCCTTCACGACAGGGTAGGATTGTCCTGAAGCCTCCAGGAATCAAATATGAATATCCAGGACACCGCTGCCAGCAGCTCAGGAGAAAAATCATTGAGGCATTAAAAAAAATGGTGTTTTTTTTTCATTTTCTTCGAACACGTTTGTTTATTAGTAATAGAAATATTGGACTTGGGGAATAAGACTGTTTGACCGACAGTCAGGAATCATCCAATTGGGTAACAAAGGGTCTCTTCACTTTCCAATCAGCCGCGGGAAGGCGGGGCACTGCGAGTATGGACGTGTTGGGCGACCAATGGCGGGAGTGTGGGGCGGGAGGTCATGTGATGAAACCTCCTGGAATACGTCCAGCCAGAGTTGGTGACCCACTGCAGGGTCTTCCCTCAGGGCCTTCCCTCAGGGTCTTCCCTCAGGATCTTCCCTCAGGGTCTTCCCTCAGGGCCTCCCCTCAGGGTCTTCCCTCAGGATCTTCCCTCAGGGTCTTCCCTCAGGGTCTTCCCTCAGTATCTTCCCTCAGGATCTTCCCTCAGGGTCTTCCCTCAGGGACTTCCCTCAGGGCCTCCCCTCAGGGTCTTCCCTCAGGGTCTTCCCTCAGGGCCTCCCCTCAGGGTCTTCCCTCAGGGTCTTCCCTCAGGGCCTCCCCTCAGGATCTTCCCTCAGGGCCTTCCCTCAGGGTCTTCCCTCAGGGCCTCCCCTCAGGGTCTTCCCTCAGGGTCTTCCCTCAGGATCTTCCCTCAGGGCCTCCCCTCAGGGTCTTCCCTCAGGGTCTTCCCTCAGGGTCTTCCCTCAGGGCCTCCCCTCAGGGTCTTCCCTCAGGGTCTCCCCTCAGGGCCTTCCCTCAGGATCTTCCCTCAGGGTCTTCCCTCAGGGCCTCCCCTCAGGGTCTTCCCTCAGGGTCTTCCCTCAGGGTCTTTCCTCAGGGTCTTCCCTCAGGGTCTTCCCTGGGTGCTACCCTTGAGATTGAGGATTCGAGAATCACAGGGATTGAGTCACGTCAAGTTGTGAAACTCGACATCTTTCAACATTTTGGCAGTAAGTTCAGGCTATCTTGTGTAGCAATATAACATACACAAGTCAAGTTATAACAGAAAGCCACACCCAGTCCATTGTATAACCTTATTCTGGAATATTCCTGCAATGCAGTGTCTTTCTGAACCTTTCTCACTCTCTTCCATTGCAACGCTGTTTTGCTTTTCTCCGTGTTCTATTTCTGCACCTCATTAGCAGATTGCCTTATCTTCTTTGCTGTCAGAACCATCATTACCTTCAGGCCCACTTACACTATAAATTCTAAACCAGTGTAGTGTGACACGGATAACATAACGTGACGATACAAGGAGGACAGGTTCAGTGAGCGAAGTGCAGTTTGTTGCACCATCAGTTCCAGCGTCGCTCTTGCTACTGCTCCTGCTTGGGATGGGATGTTGGTGCGTGACCTCTTTTTATTCCTTTTTCCCACCTACTGTGCCTTATCCTGAGGGGCCCAGACAGTGCAGCCCAAATCCACTGACCATACCATTCCGAGCTTGGCCACAGGGAGGCGTTGGGGTGATGAAGGTTGGTCTCCACCCGTCAATATTCCCCACGGTTTTGCTTCCCTTCCGTGCCGTGCCCGACAGTCTGCACAAGATCACCCTGGGAAAGCAGGGGGCGTGCGTGCCCTTTGGTGTTGGCAGCAATTGGTCGGGTCCAGGGCTTCACGCCTGGGGTCACCCACTCAGGAATTGCTGGTTTCAGATGCAATGCCAGTGGGAAGCAGTAAACAGAGTGACGGGGGAGACTGCATCCCCTGATCCCATTGTCCCTGTGGGGAAAAGCTGGGCGTAAACACTCACTGTTCCCCCCCATCCCCCACTGGGTTATAACGGGGCAAAGGACCCTCCTATTCATCAATATAGTAACATGGGCATCAAGGTGCCACTTGACCATGACACCCCAAAGCTGCTCAGTAGTTTGCCCACTAACTGGTCCCGTGGACTCACAGACGAAGTTATCCCTGGCAATTCTCCAATTAGCTGAATTTTTTCATCACCCTGTACTACATAGGGAGGACCGCCTACTTCCACCTCTGTAACATTGCCCGTCTCACCCCTGCCTCAGCTCATCTGCTGCTGAAACCCTCATCCATACCTTCAGTCTCAACTATTCCAATCATCTCCTCGCCACCCTTCCATCTCCCACCTTCCGTAAACTTGAGCTCACCCAAACTCTGTCCATATTCTAACTCGTGTTCATCCATCACCCCTGTGCTCACTGACCTACATTGACTCCAGGTCCCCTAACACCTCAAATGTAAAATTCTCATCCTCGCATTTAAGTCCCTTTAGGAGTTTCTGGAGATTCTCGTCATCAGGAGCACGAAAGTATCTAACAGCGATTCGCAAGGTATCATCATCCAAGTAGATGCCGCAGGAACCAGGATACCCATGGAAATTGACACTGGTGCATCCGTGAGCGTAGTATCGGAATCACTATGTCGCGACAAGTTGGGTGATTATCGACTAGAGAAATCGAAGGTAGAGCTGCGAGGCTACTCAGGAGAGCAAATCCCTGTAGTGGGAAGTGTCACCATGCCAGTGAAATACAAGGATCAGTGTCAGAGCTTGCCTCTGATAGTGGCAGGAGACAAGCCTGCCTCGATAGGTAGAAATTGGTTGGGATCACTGAAGCTGGATTGGAATGAGATTTTTCGTGTGGAAGTGAAATTTGCATCGAAGGATGATGTCATCAAGCAGTATCCGAAAGTGTTCAGCGAAACGGGCAGTCCGATCCAAGACTTCAAGGCGAGTGTCAGAGATCAGAAGGACGTAAGACCAGTTTACTGCAAGCCACGTCCCGTACCATACGCACTCAAGGAGAAAGTTGAGCAAGAACTCAAAAGACTAGAAACTGAGAACATTATCTCTAAGGTAGATCTGAGTAATTGGGCTACACCCATTGTTGTTGTACCTAAGTCAGATGGTAAGGTAAGGTTGTGTGGTGATTATAAGGTAACCGTAAACCAGGTTCTGGAGTGTAATCTACCCAATACATTGCCAAATGTGGAAGATTTGTTCACAATGCTGACAATTGACCAGATCTTTTTGAAGTTAGATCTAACAAATGCCTACCTACAACTTGAGTTAGATGAAGGGTTCAAGCCGTGCTTGACTATAAATACTCACTGAGGCCTATATCAGTTCAATAGGCTACCATTTGGAGTGTCTCCTGCCCCTGAAATATTCCAGGCAGTAATGAACCAAATTTTGCAAGGGATTGAAGGGGTAGTGTGTTATTTGGATGACATACTCATTTCAGCACCAAACAGGCAAATCCATGAAGAGGTGTTGAATGAAGTGCTCAAATGGCTAGAGAAGTACGGAGTACGGATAGTGGAGAGGAGAGAGCAATTGCTTTTGCTTCACGCCAGTGAGCAGAATTACGCGCAGATTGAAAGGGAAGCTCTGTCATTGATTTTTGGGGTCAAGGACTTTCACAAACACTTGTTTGGTCGTAAGCTTACCATAGTTACTGACCATAAGCCCCTGACAGCAATCCTCCATCCAAAGTCCCCAGTTCCAACCTTAGCTGCAGCCCGAATGCTTTGATTTTGTCAGCGTATACGTATGATATTGAGTACAGATGATCAGCTGACCAGTAACGCTGATGCTATGTCCAGGTTGCCATCCCCATCACAAGTTATACCCAATAAGGAAGAAGTGTTCTATTTCTCATACATTGATGAGCTGCCAGTCAATTCAATTAAATTCAATTCAAATTGCTTTATTGGCATGACAAGTTACATCTTATGTTGCCAAAGCATCGAAAAACATTCATGTTTGTACACAAAAATACAGATCTATCCATACAGTGTATAAACAGATATATCCCTGAGTGTATAAATATACTTTCATATAACTTATATATACTCTTTTCTTATATTTAGTGGTTGTCCCTCTGTTTATGGCAAGCTGTAACATAGTGTGCCGCTAGTGTTACACAATTTCTCTCTTCCCCTAGTAGGTATGGGAGTTTTTGGTCGTCATTCAAATTTCTGAATTCCGGGCATATTTTTGTGAATTTTGGGTAGAAATTCTCCCTTATGCCCTGATATTTTCTACAAGCTGTGAGGAAGTGCATCTCTGTCTCCACCACTCCCTGACTGCAGTGAGAGCATATCCTGTCCTCTCTTGGTAGCCGGGTCTGTCTGTGTCTACCTTTTTCGATCGCCAGGCTATGTTCACTAAGTCTGTACATTGTCAAGGTTTTTCTCAGTTTGCTATCCTTTACCATGGTCAGGTAATCAGCCATGTTGTATTGTCTATTTAGGGCCAAGTAGCAATTGAGTTTGCTTTGGGTTTTTGTTGTTTCTGCCCAATATGACAGATATTTTTCCTTTTGCTTAGCGACGATTGTGTTGGGTCGAATTCTTTGCGTTACGCTGTCACTGTCCTGGGGCTGGTTATTGTTAGTAGTGTTAGTAGTTACTTCACTGAGTCCCAGGACTAGTTGACTAAGGGTATTCTTCTTTATGGTCCTCTCTTGGCATTTCAGGGCTTCGTAATGATAGCATTGCGGGCTGCTCATTTCTAGGTGTTTCCAAAATTTGGTGGCTCTTTTTTGGATAGTGATTATTAATGGATATTGGCCTAGTTCTGCCCTGCATGCATTGTTTACGGTTTTCCTTTGAGTCCGGAGGATACAGTCACAGCTGAAGAGATTGATAGAGCAACCAAACATGGCCCAATTATGTCAAAGGTGTATGATTACATAGCAAATGGATGGCCAAACCAGATGTCAGAGGAAGATATCCATCCATACTTCATTCGTAGGAATGAATTGGCAGTGGATAAAGATGTATCATGTGGAGAGCAAGAGTGGTTATCCCAAATAGGTTCAGGTCTAAATTTTTAGGAGATCTTCATGACCAGCACCTGGGAATGTGCTTGAGCAAGAGCTTTACACGCAGTTAATTATGGTGGCCAGGTTTAGATAAAGAGATAGAGTAAATAGTCAGTCAGTGTACAATATGTCAATCGGTGAGCAAGAAACCACCATCAGTACCATTACAGCCATTGAAATGGCCTCCCAGAGTGTGGCAAAGGTTACATGTAGATTTTGCTGAGCTAGAAGGACAGCAATTGTTCATAGTGATAGATAGTCACTTGAAGTGGGTAGAGGTGTTTCCGATGTGGATAATAACAACAAGCAAAACACTAGACAATTTGTGAAGATTGTTTTCTTCATACGGCCTCCCAGAAGAAATTGTGTCTGATAATGGGCCGCAGTTTTGTTCAGAAGAGTTCACACAATTCATGAGCAGAAACGGTGTGAAACATACCAAAGTTCCACCGTACCACCCTGCTTCAAATGGTGCAGCAGAGCGCACAGTACAAATTGTCAAACGTGCCCTCATCAAACAAATGTTGGATTCAAATCCAAAGAAATGTCATTTGTCGTTGGACCACAAACTGGCATATTTTCTGATTATCTATCGGAATAAGAACATATGAACATAAGAAAGAGGAGCAGGAGTTGGCCATTTGGCCCCTCGAGCCTGTTCCGCCATTCAATAAGATCGTGGCTGATCCGATCTTGGCCTCAACTCCACTTTCCCGCCCACTCCCCATAACCCTTGACTTCCCTGTTGCTCAAAAATCTTTCTATCTCCGCCTTGAATATATTCACTGTCTCCGCCTCCACAGCTCTCTGGGGAAGAGAATTGCAAAGATTCACGACCCTCTGAGAGAAGAAATTCCTCCTCATCTCCGTCTTAAATGGGCGACTCCTTATTCTGAAACTATGCCCCCTAGTTCTAGATTCCCCCATGAGGGGAAACACCCTCTCTGCATCTACCCTGTCAAGCCCCCTCAGAATCTTATATGTTTCAATAAGATCACCTCTCATTCTCCTAAACTCCAACCTGCTCAACCTTTCCTCATAAGACAACCCCTTCATCCCAGGAATCAACTTAGTGAACCTTCTCTGAACTGCCTCCAATGCAAGTATATCCCTCCTTAAATAAGGAGACCAAAACTGTACGCTGTACTCCAGGTGTGGTCTCACCAACGCCCTGTACAGTTGTAGCAGGACTTCTCTACTTTTATACTCCATCCCTTTGCAATAAAGGTCAACATTCCATTTGCCTTCCTAATTACTTGCTGTACCTGCATGCTAACTTTTTGTGTTTCATGTACGAGGACACCCAGATCCCTCTGTGCCGCAGCGTTCTGTAGTCTCTCTCCATTTAAGTAATATTTTGCTTTTCTATTCTTCCTACCAAAGTGGATACTCCTCATACCACTACTGGTGGAAAACCAGCAGAGTTGTTTCTCAAACGACGGCCATGAACCAGGTTCTCGTTGTTAAAGCCAAACTTGGCACAGTCCGTAGAAGAGAAACAATCAAGGCAGAAAGAGAGTCATGATAAAGGTAGAGTTAGAGAGAGAAGTGTGAAGTTGAACCAGAAGGTTAGAGTGAAGAACCATCACCATAAATGGTTAAAGTGGTTACCAGGAAGAGTAGTGAAGAAATGTGGCCCTCGCACATATTTGGTCAAGATGTTTGATCATGGAAAGGTTAGGTTTGTTCACATTGATCATATCTTACCTACAGATGTGGAAGGAGTTGAAAGCTGGGATGATTCAATTTATTCTGATGAGTCAGATAGTCTTGTTACAAGTAGAGTACCCGAAGCAAATCCTACAGCAGACGTACCAGAAACAAGTCCAAGACAAAGTCAGAATTTAAGTCTGAGCCCGAGTCAGGCAGACACACAGTCTGAAAGTGTAAAGTCCAAATGTAGATCAAGGTCAGCCCTTGGAGAAAAATTCTCCGCAGGCTCAGCCTAGAATGAGTCAATGTTCTACAACAAGATCTAAAAGTTCTGTTCAAGAAAGAAGGTATCCTCTTCGAAACAGAAAACCAGTGGTTAAGTTTAATCTGTAAATATGGAAAATAAGTTCATATCTTTGGTTTGTGTTACAGAATTCTATAGTAGAATTTGGAAACATAAAATGGGTCTCATTTGGGAAATGTATACCAAGAGTTGTGTATACCAAGCAAGTCATGTACAATTATTATTTGCTGTGATTAACTTCTTCAATAAGGAAGGAGACGTGTAATAGAGCCACCTGGTGGACTACTGATGTATATAATAATAAAGCCATGTGCAGTACAGTTCTTACCGGAAGCCATGTTGTGCTGTTGTATATATATACTGTGTCTCAAGATATCACAGTGCCTTCAACCGCATTGGCCTCCCTCTCTGGAATTCCCTCCCTAAACCTCTCCACCTCTTGCCTCCTTTAAGACCCTCCTTAAAACCAAGCTCTTCGACCGAGCTTTAGGTCACATGTCCTAAACTTTCCTCCTTTGGCTCAGCCTCTATACCGTTTCCTAACACCTCCGTGAAGCACCTTGGGGCATGTTGCTACGTTGTATAACAGCAGGTTGTTGTTGTCATTGACGGTGGGCCGACAGATTTCAGAAAGGGGGCGTTCCGGGGATTGCTTCATGGAAACAGGTTTCTCACTCGCTCGCCAGCTGCTCATTGCAGTCAATGCCCAAATCAATCAGGGCATCACTGGGACTGATAGTAAAGCCCAGCGAATGCGCGCTGGCATGGATGTTTCCCTCTGCCATCGTTCCTTGCTGTTCCCAACTCCCAACACAGTGTGCGCTCAGGGAATAGCTGGAGCTTTATTCCCCAAGTTGGCCACAGAGACTGCTGGAGACCTCTCCTGTTTTATTTCTGTTGTCTCCCCCTCCCCCTCCCCCTCCCCCCCAAACCAGGGCCCGTGAGAGACTGCCAACAGCATCAGCTCCAAGAGACACGCTGACAGAACAAGGGTTAGCTAATGCTGGGTGGGGCCAGCCCCTGAGCTCACACTGCCAGACAGCTCGCCTGAGGGTCTGTGCTTCACACTGCAACTGGATCTGTCTGTCAGGTTAGCGCATTTTAACTCTTAACAGGGCGTTCAGTACACTTCCTGGCACCTTTCCCCAGCTCTCACCGCTTCTCTCCCGACTGTTGCTAACGTTTGGGCGATGAGGTGACAGATCCTCTGGTACCACACGCAGCAGTGCTGGCCATTCAACCAGGGGGGCTTCACAACCATCTTGTCCTCACATGACAGTGACATTGACTCACAGACACACAGACACAGACACACAGACACACACACAGACACAGACAGACACACATAGACACAGACACACAGACACAGACAGACAGACAGACACACACAGACACAGACACACACAGACAGACACACACAGACACACACACAGACACACAGACACAGACACACACAGACACACACACAGACACAGACAGACACACACAGACACAGACACACACAGACAGACACACAGACACAGACACACACAGACACAGACACAGACACACAGACACAGACACACACAGACACACACACAGACACAGACAGACACACATAGACACAGACACACAGACACAGACAGACAGACAGACACACACAGACACAGACACACACAGACACAGACACACACAGACAGACACACACAGACAGACACACAGACACAGACACAGACACACAGACACACAGACACAGACACACAGTGTATCTGACTCAGAGCAGCTAACTCAGCACGGACTAGGTATATTGAACCTGGGAAATTCTGACCTCTGTGTGTCTCGGGTGCACATCCTCTTAACCAACTGACCTATTAAAGTCTTTGACCTGAAATGTTAACCCTACCTCCCTCTCTCCACAGATGCTGCCTGACTCGCTGAGTGTTTCAGCATTTGTTTTGATTACACATTTCCAGCATCCGCAGCAGTGTATTTTGATCTATTGTGGAGCTTGGCTCAGTGCTCCTCATCCCCAATACTGGGGTTGGATTCTTGCCGCTACTACCGTGTTATATACTGGTATGTTTGGTCAGGATTGTGGATCGCAGAATCCAGCACATGGCCCACCATACCCAGTTCACCACGCTCCTGGTTTACTGGTCACTAAAACTAATCACCAAAAGGCTGGGAGCACCGAGAACCACCTGTACATCGAGGCCAGAGAAACAGGAAGTAAACAATCAAACCCCCACAACTTCGTTCCTGTATGAGAATGTCTCTATAAACGATACACATGCCTGGCACTTGCTCCTGTGCTTTGTGGCTTAAAATGAGGGAACAGGCATTTTGTCTGAACTCCTGATGTGAGGTCAATAAGTTCCATGGCCATAACATCTCACACTGGCACTGACTCCATCTCACACTGGCACTGACTCCATCTCACACTGGCACTGACTCCATCTCACACTGGCACTGACTCCATCTCACACTGGCACTGACTCCATCTCACATTGGCACGGACTCTGCCTCACACTGGCACTGACTCCACCTCACACTGGCACTGACTCCATCTCACACTGGCACTGCCTCCATCTCACACTGGCACCGACTCTGCCTCACACTGGCACTGACTCTGCCTCACACTGGCACTGACTCCATCTCACACTGGCACTGATTCCATCTCACACTGGCACTGACTCCACCTCACACTGCAACTGACTCTGCCTCACACTGGCACTGACTCCATCTCACACTGGCACTAACGAGCTCACACTGGCACTGACTCCGCCTCACACTGGCACTGATTCTGCCTCACACTGGCACTGCCTCCACCTCACTGGCACTGACTCCACCTCACACTGGCACAGACTCCGCCTCACACTGGCACTGACTCTGCCTCACACTGGCACTGACTCCACCTCACACTGGCACGGACTCCACCTCACACTGGCACTGACTCCAACTCACACTGGCACTGACTCCATCTCACACTGGCACTGACTCCATCTCACACTGGCACTGACTCCATCTCACACTGGCATTGACTCTGCCTCACACTGGCACTGCCTCCACCTCACACTGGCACTGACTCCACCTCACACTGGCACTGACTCCATCTCACACTGGCACTGACTCCATCTCACACTGGCACTGACTCCATCTCACACTGGCACTGACTCCACCTCACACTGGCACTGACTCCATCTCACACTGGCACTGACTCCGCCTCACACTGGCACTGCCTCCATCTCACACTGGCACTGACTCTGCCTCACACTGGCACTGACTCCACCTCACACTGGCACTGACTCTGCCTCACACTGGCACTGACTCTGCCTCACACTGGCACTGACTTTGCATCAAACTGGCACTGACTCCACCTCACACTGGCACTGACTCCGCCTCACACTGGCACTGCCTCCACCTCACTGGCACTGACTCTGCCTCACACTGGCACTGACTCCATCTCGCACTGGCACTGACTCTGCCTCACACTGGCACTGACTCTGCCTCACACTGGCACTGACTCCGCCTCACACTGGCACTGACTCTGCCTCACACTGGAACTGACTCTGCCTCACACTGGCACTGACTCTGCCTCACACTGGCACTGACTCCACCTCACACTGGCACTGACTCCATCTCACACTGGCACTGACTCCATCTCACACTGGCGCTGACTTCACCTCACACTGGCACTGACTCCGCCTCACACTGGCACTGACTCCACCTCACACTGGCACTAACTTCAGCTCACACTGGCACTGCCTCTGCCTCACACTGGCACTGACTCCGCCTCACACTGGCACTGCCTCCACCTCACTGGCACTGACTCCGCCTCACACTGGCACTGACTCCATCTCACACTGGCACTGACTCTGCCTCACACTGGCACTGACTCTGCCTCACACTGGCACTGACTCCGCCTCACACTGGCACTGACTCTGCCTCACACTGGCACTGACTCCGCCTCACACTGGCACTGACTCCACCTCACACTGGCACTGACTCCATCTCACACTGGCACTGACTCCATCTCACACTGGCACTGACTCCACCTCACACTGGCACTGACTCCGCCTCACACTGGCACTAACTTCAGCTCACACTGGCACTGACTCTGCCTCACACTGGCACTGACTCTATCTCACACTGGCACTGACTCCACCTCACACTGGCACTGACTCCACCTCACACTGGCACTGACTCCACCTCACACTGGCACTAACTTCAGCTCACACTGGCACTGACTCTGCCTCACACTGGCACTGACTCTATCTCACACTGGCACTGACTCCACCTCACACTGGCACTGACTCCACCTCACACTGGCACTGACTCCACCTCACACTGGCACTGACTCCACCTCACACTGGCACTGACTCCGCCTCACACTGGCACTGACTCCACCTCACACTGGCACTAACGTCAGCTCACACTGGCACTGACTCCACCTCACACTGGCACTTACTCCACCTCACACTGGCACTGACTCCACCTCACACTGGCACTGACTCCGCCTCACACTGGCACTGACTCTGCCTCACACTGGCACTAACTCCACCTCACACTGGCACTGACTCTGCCTCACACTGGCACTGACTCCGCCTCACACTGGCACTGCCTCTGCCTCACACTGGCACTGACTCTGCCTCACACTGGCACTGACTCCATCTCACACTGGCACTGAATCCACCTCACACTGGCACTGACTCCGCCTCACACTGGCACTGACTCCGCCTCACACTGGCACTGACTCTGCCTCACACTGGCACTGACTCCGCCTCACACTGGCACTGACTCCGCCTCACACTGGCACTGACTCCATCTCACACTGGCACTGACTCCGCCTCACACTGACACTGCCTCCACCTCACACTGGCACTGACTCCGCCTCACACTGGCACTGACTCCGCCTCACACTGGCACTGACTCCATCTCACACTGGCACTGACTCCATCTCACACTGGCACTGACTCCGCCTCACACTGGCACTGACTCCATCTCACACTGGCACTGACTCTGCCTCACACTGGCACTGACTCCAGTTCACACTGGCACTGACTTCTCCTCACACTGGCACTGACTCCGCCTCACACTGGCACTGGCTCCGCCTCACACTGGCACTGACTCCGCCTCACACTGGCACTGCCTCCACCTCACACTGGCACTGACTCCGCCTCACACTGGCACTGACTCCGCCTCACACTGGCACTGACTCTGCCTCACACTGGCACTGACTCCACCTCACACTGGCACTGCCTCCGCCTCACACTGGCACTGACTCCGCCTCACACTGGCACTGAGTCCGCCTCACACTGGCACTGCCTCCACCTCACACTGGCACTGCCTCCACCTCACACTGGCACTGACTCCGCCTCACACTGGCACTGACTCCGCCTCACACTGGCACTGACTCCGCCTCACACTGGCACTGACTCCGCCTCACACTGGCACTGACTCCATCTCACACTGGCACTGACTCCACCTCACACTGGCACTAACTCCATCTCACACTGGCACTGCCTCCACCTCACACTGGCACTGACTCCATCTCACACTGGCACTGACTCCGCCTCACACTGGCACTGACTCCGCCTCACACTGGCACTGACTCCACCTCACACTGGCAATGACTCCATCTCACACTGGCACTGACTCCACCTCACACTGGCACTGACTCCATCTCACACTGGCACTGACTCTGCCTCACACTGGCACTGACTCCACCTCACACTGGCACTGCCTCCACCTCACACTGGCACTGACTCCGCCTCACACTGGCACTGACTCCGCCTCACACTGGCACTGACTGGATGGTAACACTCGCCCAGTGCTTCCCTTCCCCCTCCTCCAGTGTCTCTGGGGAAATGCACTGGCCGGCTTGGTATTGGCCCACGTTGGATCACAGGCCCCAGATTTGACTCCCGTCCTGTGCTGATCTCCGCCCACTGTCCCTCTGGGATACCACAACTGGCCTCAGAAAGAAAGAAAGACTTGCATTTTTATAGCGCCTTTCACAACTTCAGGACTGTAATACTTGTGTGTAGAACAAATGAAGGACAGAGACAGGATAAGTTGCTAGTCCATGTGCTTGCAGAGTGAACTGAGCATGCTCATACTAAACCATGTGACAAACCATGTGATAATACATCACACTGCTTTCCCTTAAAAAAAAGTACATATTCCCTTCTCAAATACAACAAAACTCTGGTCCCACCTTTCCCAGCATTACATGTACCGCATAACAAAAACTCCTGGCTTTTTTTCTTTTAAATGAACTACAAATCCAGTTTAATAACAGGTTTGCGGAGCCTTCCTGATCTCGTTACAGAAGGTTTTGATGTTGAACCAATTTTCAGACTTTTGTTTTGGTTCTGAACTCAAAGTAGGTACCACTACTCTGTTTCCCCACTTGATACAACCTTGCTCACAGGACAATTCAGTATGATGGTTATGGAATGGTTTCAATTCTGTGTCCAGACACTGATCAGTCCATCCATTCAAGGTGTTTTCATACACTCTTTTCAGTACTGAGTCCTTTTGAGTCTCATCTACAATCTCAGTTGCATTCACGGGAAAGTCTTTGTCAACTGTACCTAACGTGAAAATCTCACCTTCACTCCCAACACGAGTCCTCATGTGGCAAACTGGATAAGGCATCTGAAATTGTGTTTTGCTTTGAAGTGCGATATTCAATTGTGTAATCATATTGTAACAACAACACTGCCCAATGTTGCATTCTGGATGCAGCCATTGCAGGGATGGCAGATTTGAGCCCCAATATTGCTAGGAGCGGTTTATGATCAGTTATCAGGGTAAACTTGCTTCCGAGCAGGAACTGTTGGAATTTCTTGATTCCAAACACTATGGCGAGTCCTTCCTTTTCAATTTGCGCGTAATTTCTTTCGCTCTTTGTGAGGGTTTGTGATGCAAACGCGATTGGTTTCTCTTGGCCGTCATCCATTACGTGGCTTATGACAGCTCCCACATCGTAGCTAGAAGCATCACACGCGAACTTAAGCTCACGGTCTGTGTCATAGTGCACAAGGAGAGCATCGCTAGAGAGACTTGTCTTACATCATAAGCTTCCTGTTGTGCTTTCGTCCACTTACACTGGACATCCTTCTTGATGAGCTCGTGCAATGGAGCTAACATGGTCGCTAACTCAGGTAAGAAACGTGCGTAGTACTGTGTAAAATCTGTGTGTTATATTGCAAATTATTACACAGACTACAAGAGTAAACTTTAACAGGACTTTACTATTCGAAGGTCAGGGCGAATCTGCCCAATAACTCATTACACAGCACTTATATACCGGTGTGGTCACCACCGGTATTACAGTATACAGCAGCCAAGATAAAGTAGTGCAACCCCTAAAATAGTTCTCTTAAAGGTGGACGGTTACATACAATAGTTCTCTTAAAGGTAGAACGTTACATACACTACATACTGGACCATTCCAAGGAAAGATCTTAACTCAGACACGTTCTGTGGCTTTGGAGCATTGATGACAGCATCAACCTTTCCCTTCACTGGTTGCAAGCCATTTGCATCAACTTTCAGACCAAGGTACACAACCTCGGGCTGCACAAAAGCACATTTGCTCCTTTTCAATTTGACATTGTGGGAATTCAACCATTGAAGCACTAAATCTAACACTTCTAGATTTTCTTCCTCGCTGCTTGTTGCGATCAGCACATCATCTTGATTGCATAAGCAATTTGGAACTCCTTGTAAAATCTTATCCATCGTAGCCTGGAAGATTTTGGGGGAGGATTTTACACCATATGACAGCTTGGTGTATGAGTACAGTCCCTTGTGTGTGTTGATGGTGAGATACTGTTGACTCTCTTTGTCAACATTCAGCTGAGCGTAAGCGTGCGGCTGGTCAAGTTTGGAGAAAACCTTTGACCCAGAGAGTGCTGCATACAAATCTTGTGATGTAGGTAACGGGTACTGTTCATCGTCAACTGCTTGGTTGGTAGTAACTTTGTAGTCACCGCACAAGCGGACAGTTTGTCTGCTTTGGGCACTACCACAATCGGGGTAACCCATTCACTTTTGTCAGTTTTTTCCAGCACTCCGTCCTCTCTCAGTTTCTCTAGCTCTTCCTCCACCTGACTTTTCAACGCTTAGGGGACCGGCCTTGCCTTACGATAGACAGGCTTGATGTGGATATACGCGTCATACCCAGTGATGCCTTCATAACTGTCTGAGGACTTGCTTTTATACTTTTTGAGGCCATCAAGTGACCTCTCAGAGTTCTTGGATAAGACACCAATAGGCAGCAGCCAGTATATTTGAGCAATAGATCAGATTTATTAAGCTTACAGTGTAATTAATACTTAACATTAGGCGATAGTCAAAACGAATAGCTCGCAGCCCTTGGTCTCTGGAGCCCTTCGGATACAGGCAACATCATCATAAGTCTGTTCCTTTTCTTCGCAGCAAATCTGTGTGTGAAGCTGTTCTTTGAGTATCGAGGTTTTAACCCATTCCTTATCAACAGTTCATTTGGCCAGTGTCCATATACGGTCTTTAACAAAATCACCTTCTTTAATTGGTTCTAATGGTCAAAATACCATTGTCACTCCGGTTAAGGCTAGTAACCAGGCCACTCCTTTTCCAGTACATTTCCACTAACTCTGTCCTGTTGTCTTGTTATCTTGTTTATAGCTTTTCACCCCATTGGAGTGCTAGGGAGCTCCGTCCAACTCAAGTGACTAGTGCAGCTGAGGTCTACAGTCACAAAGCCACCGCCAAACCTAAAGCTGTGAGACCGAGTCAAAAGCATGTCGGTGAGAGCAGTTCAGTGACTTGTTATCACTGCAATGGAAATCACTCACCACAGTCCTGCCAATACAGAAATGTGAAGTGTTTTCACTGCCAGAAGCAAGGCCATATTTCAACAGCTTGCAGAGCCAGATCTAAAGCAGGAAGTAAGAACCATTCCAGTGGCAATGCAAAGCAGTGACAACAAAATGGAAGAATTCACAATATTGAAGTGCACATACCTGATGCTGAAGAACTAGGCATTTACAGTATCTATGCCACTAGTGGCAACACCAGCAGTCATGAGAAAGACTGCCGTACAAAACTTTTGATCTATAGGAGTAGAAAAGAGGAATAAAGTGCATGAAAGAGTGAGTGTGTTGGATGTACTAGAGAAGAAAGTAGTACTAGAGGTGGAAGTAGTACCATATTAGATGGGAGCTGACTAAGAAAGACTATGAAAAATTCAAAAATGGGTTTAGAATGCATGTACGTAAACACACAAAGTGTGGTGAATAAGGTTGGTGAGCTACAAGCACAATTAGCCGTGTGGCAGTATGATGTTGTGGCAATAACGGAAACCTGGCTTAAAAACGGTGAGGACTGGGCACTTAATATTCAAGGGTACAAGGTGTTCAGAAAAGATAGGGAAGGAAAAAAGGGAGGTGGGGTGGCAGTGCTGATTAAGGAAGACTTTGTAGTGTTGGAAAGGGAGGATGTTCTTGAGGGGACAAGGACAGAATCCATTTGGTTAGAGTTGAGGAGCAAAAAAGGTATGACCACGCTATTGGGGATATTCTATAGGCCTTCGAATAGTGAGAGGGAGGTAGAGGAGCAAATCTGCAGGGAAATCACAGAGTTATGCAAGAGCTATAGAGCGGTGATATTGGGGGGCTTTAATTACCCAACTATCGATTGGGATAATGCTAGGGGAAAGGGAAAGGAGGGGGAGGAATTTCTGAAATGTGTTCAGAAGAATTTCCTTGACCAGTATGTTCTTGGCCTAACTAGAAAGGAGGCATTGCTGGATCTGGTGCTGGGGAATGAGGTGGGCCAGGTCGACCAAGTGTCTGTGGGAGAACACTTGGGTACGAGTGATCATTGTATCATAATATTTAGATTAGCAATGGAGAGGAGCAAGGAACAATCTAGAATGGAACTTCTAAACGGGAATAGGGCGAACTTCAATGGGATGCGAAAGGATCTAGCCAGGGTAAAATGGAACCAAAGACTGACAGGAAAAACTGTACTGGAACAATGGGTGATTTTTAAGGAGGAGATGTTCCAAGTACAGGCTAGGTACATTCCAACAAGAGGGAAGGGCAAGGGACCCAAAGCAAGGGCTCCTTGGATGAGGAGGGAGATAGAGAAGATGATGACACAAAAAAGAAGGGTTATGATACATGTCAGGTGAATTCTACAAGGGAGAACCAGACCAAATACAATAAGTTGAGAGGGGATGTGAAGATGAAAGTAAGATTGGCAAAGAGAGAATATGAGAGTAGAATGGTGGTTAATATAAAAGGGAACCCAAAAATCTTCTACCAGCATGTAAACAGTAAGCGGGTAGTAAGAGGTGGGGTGGGGCCTATTAGGGTCAAAGAAGGTGATATATGCTTAGAGGCACAGGGCAAGGCTAGAATACTCAATGAGTACTTTGTATCGGTGTTTACTAAGGAGGTGGATGCTGACAAAATATCGGTCGAGGTGGGAAAGGTAGAAGCAATGGAAGGGGTGAAAATTGATAGACAGGATGTATTAGAAAGGCTGGGTATGTTTAGACTGGATAAGTCGCCTGGTCCAGATGGCTTGCATCCCACGTTGCTAAGGGAATTGGGGGAGGAAATAGCGGAAGGGTTTGCCATAATTTTCCAATCTTCCCTAGATGCGGAGAAGGTGCTTGAGGATTGGAAAGTGGCAAATATGACACCATTGTTCAAGAAAGGGTGTAAGGACAATCCTAGTAACTACAGGCTGGTCAGTTTAACATCAGTGGTGGGTAAAGTTTTAGAAACAATAATCAAGGAAAATATTAATGGGCACTTGGAGAGGTTTAAGCTAATTAAGGAGAGCCAACACGGATTTATAAAAGGCAGATAGTGTTTTTTTTAATTCATTGATGGGATGTGGGCATCGCTGGCTAGGCCTGCATTTAGTGCCCATCCTTAATTGCCCTTGGGAAGATGGCGGTGAGCCGCCTTCTTGAACCGCTGCAGTCCATATGGTGTAGGTACACCCACAATGCTGTTAGGAAGGGAGTTCCAGGATTTTGGCCCAGCGACAGTGAAGGAACAGCGATACAGGTCCAAGTCAGGATGGTGTGTGGCTTGGAGGGGAACTTGTAGGTGGTGATGTTCTCATGCGTCTGCTGCCCTTGCCCTTCTAAGTGGTAGAGGTCGCGGGTTTGGAAGGTGCTGTTGAAGGAGCTTTGGCGAGTTGCTGCAGTGCATCTTGTAGATGGTACACACTGCAGCCACAGTGCGCCGGTGGTGGAGGGAATGAATGTTGAAGGTGGTGGATGGAGTGCCAATCAAGCGGGCTGCTTTATCCTGAATGGTGTCAAGCTTCTTGAGTGTTGTTGGAGCTGCACTCATCCAGGCAAGTGGAGAGTATTCCATCACACTCCTGACTTGTGCCTTGTAGATGGTGGAAAGGCTTTGGGGAGTCAGGAGGTGAGACACTCGCCGCAGAATTCCCAGCCTCTGGCCTGCTCTTGTAGCCACAGTATTTATATGGCTGGTCCAGTTCAGTTTCTGATCAATGGTAACCCCCAGGATGTTGATAGTGGGGGATTCAGCGATGGTAATGCCATTGAATGTCAAGGGGAGATGGTTAGAGTCTCGCTTGTTGGAGATGGTCATTGCCTGGCACTTGTGTGGTGCGAATGTTACTTGCCACTTGTCAGCCCAAGTCTGAATGTTGTCCAGGTCTTGCTGCATATGGACACGGACTGCGTCAGTATCTGACAAGTCTCGAATGGTGCTGAACAGTGTGCAATCATCAGCGAACATCCCCACTTCTGACCTTATGATGGAGGGAAGGTCATTGATGAAACAGCTGAAGATGGTTGGGCCTCGGACACTGCCCTGAGGAACTCCTGCAGTGATTTCATGTGATTGAGATGAATGACCTCCAACAACCACAGCCAACTTCCTTTGTGCTAGGTCTGATTCCAACCAATGGAGAGTTTTCCCCTTGATTCCCATTGACTTCAGTTTTGCTAGGGCTCCTTGATGCCACACTCGATCAAATGCTGCCTTGATGTCAAGAGCAGTCATTCTCACCTCACCTCTTGAGTTCAGCTCTTTTGTTCATGTTTGGACCAAGGCTGTAATGAGGTCAGGAGCTGAGTGGTCCTGGCGGAACCCAATCTGGGCGTCAGTTAGCAGGTTATTGCTGAGTAAGTGCCGCTTGATAGCACTGTCGACGACAACTTCCATCACTTTGCTGATGATTGAGAGTAGACTGATGGGACGGTAATTGGCCGGGTCGGATTTGTCCTGCTTTTTGTAGACAGGACATACTTGGGCAATTTTCCACATTGCCGGGTAGATGCCAGTGTTGTAGCTGTATTGGAACAGCTTGGCTGGGGGCGCAGCTAGTTCTGGAGCACAAGTCTTCAGTACTATTGCCGGAATGTTGTCAGAGCCCATAGCCTTTGCAGTATCCAGTGTCTTCAGCCGTTTCTTGACATCACGTGGAGTGAATTGAATGGGCTGAAGACTGGCATCTGTGATGCTGGGGACCTCAGGAGGAGGCCGAGATGGATCATCCACTCGGCACTTCTGGCTGAAGATAGTTGCAAATGCTTCAGCCTTGTCTTTTGCACTCACGTGCTGGGCTCCACCATCATTGAGGATGGGGATATTTTTGGAGCCTCCTCCTCCTGTTAACTGTTTAATTGTCCACCACCACTCACGACTGGATGTGGCAGGACTGCAGAGCTTTGATTTGATCCGATGGTTGTGAGATCGCTTAGCTCTGTCTATCGCATGTTGCTTCCGTTGTTTGGCATGCAAGTAGTCCTGTGTTGTAGTCTCACCAGGTTGACACCTCATTTTTCGGTATGCCTGGTGCTGTTCCCGGCATGCTCTCCTGCACTCTTCGTTAATAAGAACATAAGAAATAGGAGCAGGAGTAGGCCAATCGGCCCCTCGAGCCTGCTCCACCATTCAATAAGATCATGGCTGATCTGATCCTAACCGCCAATCCACTATCACAGAACCATCTCCTGAATCTAACAGAATTAGACACACAAAATAGGAGCAGTATCAGGCTACACGGCCCCTGGGCCCGCTCCGCTACCCACAGGGCCATGACCGATCCGAACCTAGACTCATGTCCAAATTCCTGCCCGCTCCCCGTAACCCTTAATTCCCTTTACTTCTAGGAAACTGTCTATTTCTGTTTTAAATTTATGTAATGATGTAGCTTCTACAGCTTTTTGGGGCAGCATATTCCATGGACCCACCACCCTCTGAGTGAAGTAGTTCCTCCTCATCTCAGTTTTGAAAGAGCAGCCCTTTATTCAAAGACTATGCCCCCTAGTTCTAGTTCCACCCATCATCGGGAACATCTTCCCCGCATCCACCCGATCCAACCCCTTCACAATCATATGTTTCAATAAGATCGCCTCTCATTCTTCTGAACTCCAATGAGTAGAGTCCCAATCTACTCAACCTCTCCTCATATGTCCATCCCCTCATCCCCGGGATTAACCGAGTAAACCTTCTTTGTACTGACTCGAGAGCAAGTATGTCCTTTCTTAAAAATGGACACCAAAACTGTACGCAGTATTCCAGGTGCGGTCTCACCAATACCTTGTACAACTGAAGCAATACCTCCCTATTTTTATATTCTATCCCCCTAGCAATGAAAGCCAACATTCCATTGGCCTTCTTAATCACTTGCTGCACCTGCATACTAACCTTTTGAGTTTCGTGCACCAGGACCCCCAGATCCCTTTCTACTTCAGTACTTTCCAGTTTCTTGCCATTAAGATAATAACTTGCTCTACGATTTTTCCTGCCAAAGTGCATAACCTCACACTTTCCAGTATTGTATTCCATCTGCCAAATCTCTGCCTACCTACTTAGCCTGTCTATGTCCCCTTGCAGGTTTTTTATGTCCTCCTCACTCACTACTTTCCCTCCCATCTTAGTATCATCTGCAAACTTTGATATGTTACACTCGGTCCCCTCCTCCAAATCGTTAATATAGATTGTAAAGAGTTGGGGACCCAGCACTGACCCCTGCGGAACACCACTAGTTACTGATTGCCAGTCTGAGAATGAACCATTTATCCCAACTCTCTGCCTTCTGTTAGATAGCCAATCCTCTATCCATGCCAGAATATTACCCCCAATCCCGTGATTTTTTATCTTAAGCAATATTCTTTTGTGTGGCACCTTGTCAAATGCCTTTTGGAAGTCTAAATACACTACGCCCACTGGTTCCCCTTTATCCACCCTATATGTTACTTCCTCAAAGAACTCCAGCAAATTTGTCAAACATGACTTCCCCTTCATAAAACCATACTGACTTTGTCCTATTAAATTATGATTATCCAAATGTCCTGTTACTGCCTCCTTAATAATGGACTCCAAAATTTTACCTACCACAGATGTTAGGCTAACTGGTCTATAGTTTCCAGCCTTCTGTCTACTGCCCTTTTTAAATAAGGGTGTTACATTAGCAGTTTTCCAGTCTGCCGGGACCTTTGCCAAGTCCAGGGAGTTTTGGAAAATTATTACCAATGCATCCACAATCCCTACCGCCACTTCCCTCAAGACCCTAGGATGTAAGCCATCAGGGGATTTATCCGCCTTGAGTCCCATTACTTTACCGAGTACTACTTCCTTAGTGATTTTGATCGTGTTTAGCTCCTCCCCCCCTTTAGCCCCCTGTTTGTCCAGTGTTGGGATATTCTTGGTGTCTTCTACTGTAAAGACTGATATAAAATATTCATTCAGTGTTTTTGCCATCTCCATATTTCCCACCATTAATTTCCCGGTCTCATCCTCTAAGGGACCAACATTTACTTTAGCCACCCTTTTTCTTTTTATATAACTATAAAAAGTCTTACGATCTGTTTTTACATTTTTTGCTAATTTACTTTCATAATCTATCTTCCCTTTCTTAATCAATCTTTTTGTTATTTTTTGCTGTCTTTTAAAGTTTTCTCAATCCTTTATCCTCCCACTAGATTTGGCTACCTTATATGCCGTTGTTTTTAGTCGAATACTATCCTTAATTTCTTTACTTAGCCACGGATGGCTGTCTTTTCTTTTACACCCTTTTTTTCTCAGTGGAATATATATTTTTTGGAAGTTGTAAAATAACTCCTTAAATGTACACCACTGATCATGTATCGTCTTACCCTTTAATCTATTTTCCCAATCCACTCTACTCAATTCCGCTCTCATACCTTCATAGTCTCCTTTATTCAAGCTTAGCACGCTTGTTTGAGATCCAACCTTCTCACCCTCTAATTGAATATGGAATTCAACCATGTTATGGTCACTCATTCCAAGGGGATCCTTTACTAGGACATTTTTAATTAATCCTGTCTCGTTACACAGGACCAGATCTAAGGTTGCTTGCCCCCTGGCCGGTTCAGTTACATACTGCTCAAGAAACCCATCCCTAATACACTCAATGAACTCATCCTCAAGGCAGCCCTGCCCAATTTGATTTGTCCAATTAATATGATAGTTAAAATCCCCCATAATTATAGATGTTCCTTTATTACAAGCCTCAACTATTTCCTGATTGATACTCCGTCCAACAGAGTTGCAACTGTTCGGAGGCCTATAGACTACGCCCACTAGTGTTTTTTTCCCCTTATTATTCCTTACCTCCACCCAAACTGTTTCATTATCCTGATCTTTTGACCCAATATCATTTCTCTGTATTACAGTGATTCCTTCCTTTATTAACATAGCCACCCCACCTCCCCTTTCTTCCTGCCTGTCCTTCCTGATCGTTAAATAATCTGGTATGTTTAATTCCCAGGCATTGTCACCCTGCAGCCATGTTTCTGTAATGGCCACAAGATCATACCCATATGTAGTTATTTGTGCCATTAACTCATCTATTTTGTTACGAATGCTACGTGCATTCAGATAGAGAACTTTCAAATATGTTTTGTGACACTTAGTTCCTGCTTTTGCCCTTTTTATTACTTTACCTTTTACTCCATACCTTCTGCCCCTTCCTGAGACGCTCTGGTTTTTAATTTCCCCACTGCTACCTAAGTCTATGACCTTCTCTGTTGTCATTTTTATTATTTGCTCTCTAGGAACCTCCCCCCCACTAATTAGTTTAAAGCCCTCTCTACAGCCCTAGTTATATGATCCGCCAGGACTCTAGTCCCAGCACTGGCCAAGTGAAGCCCGTCCCAACTGAACAGCTCCCTCCTGCCCCAGTACTGGTGCCAGTGTCCCAGGAAGCAAAACCCATTTCTCCCACACCAGTCTTTGAGCCACGCATTTAACTCTCTAATTTTATTTGTCCTAGCCAAATTCGCTCGTGGCTCAGGTAATAATCCAGAGATTATTACCCTTGTGGTTCTGCTTTTTAATTTGGCCCCTAGCTGCTCAAACTCCCTCAGCAGAACCTCCTTCCTTGTCCTATCTATGTCGTTGGTACCAACATGGACCACGACAACTGGATCCTCCCCCTCCCACTCCAAGTTTCTCTCCAGTCCAGAGGAGATGTCCTTAACCCTGGCACCGGGCAGGCAACACAGTCTTCGGGACTCTCGCTCTCGGCTGCAAAGAACTCTATCTATCCCCCTAACGATATTATCCCCTACCACTACAACATTTCTTTTAACTCCCCCCACTTGAATGGCCCCCCGCTCCATGGTGCTGTGGCCAGGTTGCTCATCCTCCCCGCAGTCCCTGTTCCCATCCTCACAGGGAGTAAGAGCCTCGAACCTGTTGGACAAGTGCAAGGGCTGCGGCTCCTCCAACACTACCTCCTGGATCCCCGTACCTGCCTCACTTCTAGTCACACCATCCTGACCCTGGCCACGGACTACATCTGAATTAATTAATCTAATTGGTGTGATTACCTCGTGATACACAGAGTCCAGGTAACTCTCCCCCTCCCTGATGTGTCTCAGTGTTTGAAGCTCGGACTCCAGCTCTTCAACACGGAGCCGGAATTCCTCGAGCAGCCAACACTTACTGCAAATGTGATCACCGTGAGCATCAATGGTGTCCACCAGCTCCCACATATTGCAGCAGCAACACATCACCTGATCTCCCATTCTATGTAATTAATTAAATTTATTAATATTATTCTTAAATACCCTCTGCCCCGATTCTAGATGGTGAATATCACACCTTAGAAACTATAAACCAAAGAGATTTAAGCTTAAAAAGGGAGAAATACTTACCAACCAAATCACTTACCCGCTTTCTGGTGACGTCACACTTGGATTACTTTTTACCTCTCTCCTTCCCTCCGAGTTCCCAGACTGGAGATTGGTAAACCTTACCTGGGTCTCTGGGACGTTTATAGCCCCGCTCTGCCGCTCGAGTTTCCCGCCGACGCTGTGAGGCCTTACCTGGGTCTCTGGGACTTTTATAGCCCCGCTCTGCCGCTCGAGTTTCCCGCCGACACTGTGAGGCCTTACCTGGTCTCTGGGACGTTTATAGCCCCGCTCTGCCGCTCGAGATTCTCGCCGACGCTGTGAGGCCTTACCTGGTCTCTGGGACTTTTATAGCCCCGCTCTGCCGCTCGAGATTCTCGCCGACGCTGTGAGGCCTTACCTGGTCTCTGGGGCCTTTTATAGCCCCGCTCTGCCGCTCGAGATTCCCGCCGACGCTGTGAGGCCTTACCTGGTCTCTGGGGCCTTTTATAGCCCCGCTCTGCCGCTCGAGTTTCCCGCCGACGCTGTGAGGCCTTACCTGGTCTCTGGGACTTTTATAGCCCCGCTCTGCCGCTCGAGATTCCCGCCGACGCTGTGAGGCCTTACCTGGTCTCTGGGGCCTTTTATAGCCCCGCTCTGCCGCTCGAGTTTCCCGCCGATGCTGTGAGGCCTTACCTGGTCTCTGGGGCCTTTTATAGCCCTGCTCTGCCGCTCGAGATTCCTGCCGAGGTTGATCTCCCGGCTTGATGGTAATGGTAGAGTGAGGGATATGCCGGGCCATGAGGTTACAGATTGTGGTTGAATACAATTCTACTGCTGCTGATGGCCCACAGCGCCTCATGGATGCCCAGTTTTGAGTTGCCAGATCTGTTCGAAATCTGTCCCATTTAGCACGGTGGTAGTGCCACACAACACGGTGTTTGACTAATCTAATTGAATTTTTTGATGAAGTAACAGAGAGGATTGATGAAGGGAATGCAATGGATGTTGTCTACATGGATTTTAGGAAGGCATTTGAGAAAGTACCACATAGAAGGCTGGTTAACAAAATTGAGGCTCATGGAATAGGTGGGTCAGTGGCAGCTTGGTTAAGGAATTGGCTTAAGGACAGAAAACAGTGTAAATGGCTGTGGTAAATGGCTGTTTTTCAGACTGGAGGATGGTAGACAGTGGTGTTACCCAAGGGTCAGTGCTGGGGTCACTGCTTTTTTTTTAATATATATAAATGACCTGGATATTGTAATACGGGGTAGAATTTCTAAATTTGCTGATGACACCAAACTTGGGGGTGTGGCAAACAGTGAGGATGATACCAGTCGACTGCAACAGGACATAGAAAGACTAGCAAAATGGGCAGACAAGTGGCAGATGGAATTTAATACAGAGAAGTGGGAGGTGATGCATTTTGGCAGAAGGAACAGGGAGAGTCAATATACACTTAATGGCACAGTTTTAAAGAGTGTGCAGGGACAGAGGGACCTGGGAGTTAATGTGCGTAGGTCTCTGAAGGTGGCAGGACATATTGAGAGAGTGGTTAGCAAAGCATATGAGATCTTGGGCTTCATAAATAGAGGTATTGAGTACAAAAGTAGAGAAGTTATGCTGAATCTTTATAAAGCACTGGTTAGGCCACAACTGGAGTATTGCGTCCAGTTCTGGTCACCACACTTTAGGAAGGATGTGAAGGCCCTTGAGAGGGTGCAGAGGAGGTTTACCAGAATGGTTCCGGGGATGGGGGGATCTTAGCTACTAGGACAGGTTGGAGAAGCTGGATTTGTTTTCATTGGAGCAAAGGAGGTTGAGGGGTGATTTGATAGAGGTGTACAAGATTATGACGGGTTTGGATAGGCTAGACGGGGAAAGGCTGTTCCCACTAGTTGATGGTACAAGGACTAGGGGACACAGATTTAAGGTTTTGGGCAAGAGATATAGGGGGGGATGTGAGGAAAAACTTTTTCACGCAGCAAGTGGTGATGACCTGGAACTCGCTGCCGACGGAAGTGGTGGAAGCGGAGACACTCAATGTTTTCAAGGGGAGACTGGATAGGCACTTGAGGGAAATAAACTTCCAGGGCTACGGGGATAGAGCGGGGGAATGGGACTGACTGGGTTGCTCTGCAGAGAGCCGGCATGGATTTGATGGGCCGAATGGCCTCCTTCTGTGCCGTTATGACTCTATGACTAAATTGGTTTGTCAACGTTCCGTAGACATCTGGCCCGATCTCCGTTATAAAAATTGCTATTTTACGTTCACAAATTACTTTATTTTGAGCTTGAACATTCTGCACCTTCGGTCTCAATAATGTTATTGGCCTTAAAAAACATCTCCATCCGCTCAATGTAAAAACTGAATGGTTCACGAGCTCGGTCATACATGCTGAGGCTTCTGATGAATCCCGTAGGCGCGGCCATGATTGTCCTGATCCCGTCGAACAGTGACTCAGCAGGCTACCTGTGTACGTTAAACTTTTCCACTCGAAGGTTGAACACTGTGTCCTTCCATGATCCCTAAAAATGGCTTTGGGATTCCCATCCTCGTCACCAAAAATGTAATGTATGTGGGTAGAACAAATGAAGGACAGAGACACCAGTTGCTAGTTCATGTGCTTGCTTTACTAGGCCAGAGTGAACTGAACATATCAGCTGTGGCTCAGGTGGTAGCACCCTTGCCTGAGTCAGAAGGTTGTGGGTCCAAGTCCCACTCCAGAGATTTGAGCATAAAAAACCAGGCTGTGCTGTACAGTGCTGAGGGAATGCTGCACTGTCGGAGGTGCTGTCTTTCCGATGCGACATTAAACCGAGGCCCCGTCTGCTCTTTCAGGTGAATGTAAAGGATCCCATGGCACTATTTTGAAGAGGAGCAGGGGATTTATCCCTGGTGTCCTGACCAATATTTATCCCTCAACCAACATAACAAAAACAGATTATCTGGTCATTATCACATTGCTGTTTGTGGGAGCTTGCTGTGTGCAAATTGGCTGCCATGTTTCCCATATTACAACAGTGACTACACTTCAAAAGTACTTCATTGACTGTAAAGTGCTTTGAGATGTCTGGTGGTTGTGAAAGGTGCCATATAAATGCAAGTCTTTCATGCTCAAAGTAAACGATGTGACAAACCATGTAATTATACATTACAAGGTCATCCCAAATTGCTTTACACCTAATTAAGTACTTTTGAACTGTTGTCATGCTGGAAACACGACATTTAGTGATATTGGCCGAGGGGTAAATATTGGCCAGGACACAGGGACTGCAGGGTTCCGATACCCACGGAATCGCACAAAAAGTCAGTGTCCTCGGGAGCGAAAAGGGAGAGGAGACAAAGTTTGTCAAAACCTCTCTCAAAAAAAAGTCTCTTTAAAATCCACTGATATCAACTTACAAAAGAAATGTCTTCTATTTCTGTCTTTCAGTCGGCAGACTCCCCGCACCCTTCTGAATTCCCTGAGCAAGGCGCCAAGCAGCCCCTTGATAATTGGCGGAACGATGCTGGATGTTGTGTGAGTGCCGAGTTGAGATCTGGGCCCATTTGGTATTTGTCAAACCAAAACAAGCCAATTACCATACCAGCTCGCTGGGCACGGACCCTACCCAACATCAAAGAGCTGCCACCGTTTGACTGTGTAAACACTGCGGCATGCTGAAGACAGGGCCAGTGGCACGGACACTAATTACCTCCAATCACACATCTTATGGGCCTTTTGTTTTCTTTCTGTGTTCATTTCTTTAGAGGCATGAAGCAGAATCTCTCAAAAAGCTAGGGTGTACCAAGAACAGCGGGGCGGGAGGAGAGAGGCAGAGATAGAGAGACAGAGATAAACAGAGAGAGAGACAGAGAAAGAGAGAGGTAGAGATATAGAGAGAGATAAACAGAGAGAGAGACAGAGAAAGAGAGAGGTAGAGATATAGAGAGAGATAAACAGAGAGAGATAAACAGAGAGAGAGAGAGGTAGGGAGAGAGAGAGAGAGCTAGAGAGATAAACAGAGAGAGAGACAGAGATATAGAGAGAGATAAACAGAGAGGCAGAGGTAGAGAGAGAGAGCGAGATAAACAGAGAGAGAGATAAACAGAGAGAGACAGAGGTAGAGAGAGAGAGAGCTAGAGAGATAAACAGAGAGAGAGACAGACATATAGAGATAAACAGAGAGAGAGACAGAGATATATAGAGAGATAAACAGAGAGAGAGATAGACAGAGATAGAGAGAAGAAACAGAGAGGAACAGAGAGAGAGAGATAGGGAGAGATAGAGATAGAGAGTCAGAGGAAAAGAGAGAGATAGAGAGACACAGAGAGACAGGGAGAGATAGAGACAGGCAGAGAGAGAGAGAGAGGCAGAGGAAGAGAGATAGAGAGACACAGAGAGACAGGGAGAGATAAAGAAAGAGAGAGCGGCAGAGAGATAGAGGCAGAGGGGGTGAGGGGCAGGGGCAGGAGGCTGGGGTCTTGGGGTTTCAGTGACAGCTGGGACTCCGGGTACTGGCCTTGCCAAGGGTTGTCGAGCCCCATCACTGGTGGCCAGGTCTAGACTGCCGAAGAGGGAAAGATTAAATCATTTCTGTACTTGGGGTAGAAGGGGGAATCGGAGCAGTGCCAGGGTCGGGGGTTGGGAGGGTCGGAGCAGTGCCAGGGTCAGGGGTTGGAGCAGTGCCAGGGTCAGGGGTTGGAGCAGTGCCAGGGTCAGGGGTTGGAGCAGTGCCAGGGTCAGGGGTTGGAGCAGTGCCAGGGTCAGGGGTCGGAGCAGTGCCAGGAAAGAGACAGGCCATGAGAGAGTCAGCATGGTGTAAAAGGGAACGTGTGAGGGATATGAGAGAGAGAGACAGGAACAGAGATAATGAGAGGGAATCTGTGAAATAAAGAGGAAGAGAGAGTAGAATGCTGGGGGAGGAGACAGGTTGACAGACAAAAGAAAAAAAGAACTGAAAGTGACAAATAGAAAGAGAGAGAAAGAGAGAGGGAGATGAAGAATGAGAGAGAAAGGGAGAGAGAGAAGCAGAAATAGAGACAGACAGGGAGAAAGAGAGAGACAGAGTGTGATGAAATAACTCTGTGTTCTGGCATTTGTATTATCTGTTGTTGTTGTACTTGCTAATGTCTGGAATGTTCTACAGATGTAACCACTAATGCTCCTCCCTAGCCCCGCCCCTCTGGATCCTCCGGATTGGTGTGAGTCTTACTCATAAGGGCTGGGTCGGTGATGAACGATGGCTGCCTTGTGTTAACTCGATGCCATGTTCTTACTTAATAAAAGCCTTTAGTTTTAAGCTTTAACCTCTTGGATTCAGGCAGTTATTTGGCACATCACAGAGAGAGACAGATAGAGAGAGGAGAGACAGAGAGAGCGAGAGAGAATAGATTGCTATGGGAGAAGGGGACAGATTGACAAAAAAAGACAAAAATAAGAGAGGGATAAACTGAAATAAGAAATAAAAGAGAGGGTGAGAGAGAGAAGAGACAGAAAGAGAGAGACAGACAGAGAGTTAGATATAGAGACAGTGACTGAGAGAGAGGGTGGGAGAGAGAGGGAGAAAGAAAGGGAAAGAGGGAACGAGAAAGAGGGAGAGAGAGAGAGATGGAGGCAGCAAGTGGGATTAAAAAGAGATAGCCATGGAGACACAGAAACAAAAGATTCAAAGGTATACATCTATGAAAGAGAGAGGGGGAGGTGTAGGACTGCTCAGATGGTCCTCATTAAACCGATTACTGTGAAGTTTCCATCACTGTCTGCAAACGGTTGCCAAGTATGTTCGGTGCTGGGACTTCGTCTGCCAAACCCTGCCCCTGGAGACAGGAATGTGGAGAGGTTGTCACAGCACTCAGCATGCTAACGCTCTCTGCAGACTGGGATTTCAGTTTAATAGAGTCCTAATAACCACTTGCAGACCAAGCTGCCTGTGTAAGGGAATGGAGTCCTACAACAGACGAAGCCCTGCACCCTGCCTCAGGAAGCCTGACAGACCCACGCCAGAATCTCACACTTTGCTCTGTTGAATGTTAGGCCCAAGTAATCACAGACATTATTAAGTAGGCTTTAGATGGTCACAGTACTCCTGATTTTTGGAGCTGATAAAGACTTGAATTTCTTCAACAGAATTTTCTTTTCTAATCAGGCCTGGCCCTCTGTTTAATGCCACCTATATTATAGTTTCCATTACAATATCCTGTGTCAGGGCAGCACAGCTGTACACCCAGTCACTTCAGAAAGCATGCCAGACCCTGGAGTGTCCTGGATAATGTTTTCAGTGAAAAACAAAATTGGATAGCAAGGATTTGCTGTTTGCTCAAGTTACAGCACATGGTAGTGGGCTCAGTGAGGCCTGTGTGTGACCAGGGCCCAAACGCTCCCTTCAGTGAGGCCTGCCTGTGACCAGGGCCCAAACCCTCCCTCAGTGAGGCCTGTGTGTGGCCAGGGCCCAAACCCTCCCTCAGTGAGGCCTGTGTGTGGCCAGGGCCCAAACCCTCCCTCAGTGAGGCCTGTGTGTGACCAGGGCCCAAACCCTCCCTCAGTGAGGTCTGTGTGTGGCCAGGGCCCAAACCCTCCCTCAGTGAGGCCTGTGTGTGACCAGGGCCCAAACCCTCCCTCAGTGAGGCCTGTGTGTGGCCAGGGCCCAAACCCTCCCTCAGTGAAGCCTGTGTGTGACCAGGGCCCAAACCCTCCCTCAGTGAGGCCTGTGTGTGACCAGGGCCCAAAACCTCCCTCAGTGAGGCCTGTGTGTGACCAGGGCCCAAACCCTCCCTCAGTGAGGCCTGCCTGTGACCAGGGCCCAAACCCTCCCTCAGTGAGGCCTGTGTGTGACCAGGGCCCAAACCCTCCCTCAGTGAGGCCTGTGTGTGACCAGGGCCCAAACCCTCCCTCAGTGAGGCCTGTGTGTGACCAGGGCCCAAACCCTCCCTCAGTGAGGCCTGTGTGTGACCAGGGCCCAAACCCTCCCTCAGTGAGGCCTGTTTGTGACCAGGGCCCAAACCCTCCCTCAGTGAGGCCTGTGTGTGACCAGGGCCCAAACCCTCCCTCAGTGAGGCCTGTGTGTGACCAGGGCCCAAACCCTCCCTCAGTGAGGCCTGTGTGTGACCAGGGCCCAAAACCTCCCTCAGTGAGGCCTGTTTGTGACCAGGGACCAAAACCTCCCTCACTGAGAAAGAAAAGACTTGCATTTCTATAGCGCCTTTCACAACCTCAGGACGTCCCAAAGCACTTTACAGCCAATGAAGTACTTTTTGAAGTGTAGTCACTGTTGTAATGTGAGAAACACGGCAGCCAATTTGCGCACAGCAAGCCCCCACAAACAGCAATGTGATAATGACCAGATAATGTTTTTTTTAAATCATGTTGATTGAGGGATAAATATTGGCCAGAACACCAGGGAGAACTCCCTTGCTCTTCTTCAAAATAGTGCCGTAGGATTTTTTTACATCCACCTGAGAGAGCAGATGGTGCCTCGGTTTAACATCTCACCTGAAAGACGGTACCTCTGACAGTGCAGCACTCCCTCAGTCTAGATTTTGTGCTCAAGTCCCACGACTTTCTGACTCAGAGACGAGGGTGCTACCAACTGAGCAACAGCTGACACTAAATGAGGCCTGTGTGTGACCAGGGCCCAAACCCTCCCCATTGACCTTTGGCTCTGGCCTCAGCATCAAATGAAATAAGTTTATTAACTGCTTTAAAAAGCGAAGCAGGATTGCTGTACAATCTGCTGTCACAGCTTAAATGCTGCACCACAAATGTTCAAAGGTATTCACATTTTGAAGGGTTCACCAATTGTGGTCACTTCACAGAAAATGAAAATATTGAATAAAAAGAGCCCAAAAAAATCTTCAAATTTAGGGGATTTGTCCATTTTATAATAATTAATTTTTTTCCTAAACTTCTTCCCTCCCTTCTCTCCAGAGGGAGAGAGACACGGCGAAGGAATGAGAGAAAGGAAGTAACAAAGAGACTGAGGGAGTGAGAGAGTGAGGAGGTGAGAAAGATAGAGAGTGGAGATTGAGCGAAGGAGTGAGAAAGAGTGAGAGATAGAGAGTGGAGATTGAGTGAAGGAGTGAGAAAGAGTGAGAGATAGAGAGTGGAGATTGAGCGAAGGAGTGAGAAAGAGTGAGAGATAGAGAGTGGAGATTGAGCGAAGGAGTGAGAAAGAGTGAGAGATAGAGAGTGGAGATTGAGTGAAGGAGTGAGAAAGAGTGAGAGATAGAGAGTGGAGATTGAGTGAAGGAGTGAGAAATAGTGAGAGATAGAGAGTGGAGATTGAGCGAAGGAGTGAGAAAGAGTGAGAGATAGAGAGTGGAGATTGAGCGAAGGAGTGAGAAAGAGTGAGAGATAGAGAGTGGAGATTGAGTGAAGGAGTGAGAAAGAGTGAGAGATAGAGAGTGGAGATTGAGCGAAGGAGTGAGAAAGAGTGAGAGATAGAGAGTGGAGATTGAGCGAAGGAGTGAGAAAGAGTGAGAGATAAAGAGTGGAGATTGAGTGAAGGAGTGAGAAAGAGTGAGAGATAGAGAGTGTAGATTGAGCGAAGGAGTGAGAAAGAGTGAGAGATAGAGAGTGGAGATTGAGCGAAGGAGTGAGAAAGAGTGAGAGATAGAGAGTGGAGATTGAGCGAAGGAGTGAGAAAGAGTGAGAGATAAAGAGTGGGGATGAAGTGAAGGAGTGAAAAAGAGTGGAGATGGAGCGAAGGAGTGAGAAAGAGTGAGAGATAGAGAGAGAGGCTGGGAACAGAGTGAGAAAGAGATGTTGGTTGGATCCTTGCTGGTAGTATGGGTGTTGCCCCCACTCCAGTACTTCACCCAAGTGGCCATTGAGAGCCTAGATAGTGAGTGTCGGCAGGTTATTCAACTGTGTGGGGGGGAGGGGGAGTGGGCAATCCAGCCAGTTCCGTTCCTGTCCTCACTCCGACACTCTCACATACACACGTTCCAACAGACATTAGTGGGCAGTGATCGTGAGTGGAACTCTGGCTGATTTCCTCCCTAGCTACCCCAGATACCTTGATGCCATTGTAGTCCCTCACCAGCAGCCCAGATGGGATCAATTAATGGAGCTCGGACTGGGGCCTGAAGCTGGGACCTCCCTAGTCCTGCGTGGCTGATATTTTATAATGAAATCCTAACTCAAAAACATCTCCATGTTTCCAAGCTCCTCATCTCCATTCTGAAAGTGGAAATTCTACGGTGTTCACTGCCAATCTGAGCCCAACTTTCACATCAACGTTACTGCAGACAGTGACATGGACAAGTAAGGAATAAAAACAGTCCAGTTAATGGGACAAAGGGAAACAGGGTTTAGCATGAACAATCTGACATCTTAATCCTATAGTTTTCAGAGAGAACTTACTTTTATATCACACCTTTCGTGTTCTTAGAACGCCCCAAGGCACTTTACAGCCAATGAAGTACATATTGAAGTGTAGTCACTGTTGTAATGTAGGAAACGTGGAATCCAATTGGTGCAGAACAAGCTCCCACAAACAGCACTGAGATCAATGGTCTGTTTTGATTGAGGGGTGAATGCTGGCTAGGACACCGGAAAAACGCCCTAGTCTTCTTCGATTAGTCCCGTGTAATTTTTTGACATTGTCCTAAACAGGTAGGTGGGGCTTTGCTTTAAAATCTCATCTGAAAGCGAGCACCTCTGACAATGCAGCACTCCCTCAGTACTGCACAGATGTGTTAGCATCAGCTTATATGCTAAAGTCCTTGGAGTGGGGCTTGAATCTAAAACCTCAGAGATAAAAGTGCTAACTGAGCTAAATTGACACAGTCTAAATAGCGAATTTAAGAAACTAACCTTTAACATCTCTGAATATACAATAAGATCAATATTACTACAGAAGGCAAAGTGGAGAGGTTGAGTACGGTGATATGTTGGGTATCTTTTCTTTATTCGTTCATGGGATGTGGGCGTCGCTGGCAAGGCCAGCATTTATTGCCCATCCCTAGTTGCCCTTGAGAAGGTGGTGGTGAGCCGCCTTCTTGAATCGCTGCAGTCCGTGTGGTGAAGGTACTCCCACAGTGCTGTTAGGGAGGGAGTTCCATGATTTTGATCCAGCGACGATGAAGGAACAGTGATATACATCCAAGTCAGGATGGTGTGTGACTTGGAGGGCAACTTGCAGGTGGTGGTGTTCCCATGCGTCTGCTGCCCTTGTCCTTCTAGGCGGTAGGGGTCGCGGGTTTGGGAAGTGTTGTTGAAGAAGCCTTGGTGAGTTGCTGCAGTGCATCCTATAGATAGTACACATTGTAGCCATGGTGCACTGGTGATGGAGAGAGTGAATGTTTAAGGTGGTGGATGGGGTGCCAATCAAGCGGGCTGCTTTGTCCTGGATGGTGTCGAGCTTCTTGAGTGTTGCTGGAGCTGCTCTCATCCAGGCAAGTGGAGAGTATTCCATCACACTCCTTACTTGTGCCTTGTAGATGGTGGAAAGGCTTTGGGGAGTATGTGTTGGGTTTGTGTTGGGTTTTTGTTGGGTTTGTTTTGGGTTTGTGTTGGGTTTGTGTTGGGTATGTATTTGGTTTGTGTTGGGTTTGTGTTGGGTATATATTTGGTTTGTGTTGGGTATGTGTTACGAACATAGGAACAGAAGTAAGCCATTCAGCCGCTCGAGCCCCTGTTCCACCAATCAGTGAGCTTATGGCTGGTCTGTATGTTAACTCTATCCACCTCGCTTGGCTCCATATCCTTTTATACACTAGTCTAGCAAAAATCTGTCAATCTCAGATTTAAAATTATTAACTGAGTGAGCATCGACTGCTTTCTGTGGGAAGAGTTCCAAACTTCTACCACTCTTTGCATGAAGAAGTGTTTCTTAACTGATCTCCTGAATGGCCTGGCTCTGATTTCAAGGTTATGTCCCCTTGTCCTTGACTCCCCCACCAGCGGAAAAAGTTCCTCTCTATCTACCCAATCACTTCCTTTCAAAATCTTATAAACCTCAATCAAATCATCCCTTAACCTTCAATATTCCAGAGAATACAAGCCTAGTTTATGTAATCTCTCCTCATAATCTAACCCTTGGAGCCCTGGTAACATTCTGGTGAATCTGCACTGCACCCCTTCCAAGGCCAATTAGTGACTCCCTCAGCACTGCATGGGAGTGTCAGCCTAGATTTCGTGCTCAAGTCTCCGGAGTGGGACTTGAACCCATGACCTTCTAGACTCAGAGGTGAGAGTGTTACCCACTAAGCCACAGCTAAAGAAAGAAAGGAAGAACTTACATTTATATAGCGCCTTTCACAACCTCAGGACGTCCCAAAGCGTTTTACAGCCAATGAAGTACTTTTGAAGTGAAGTGAAATGTAGGAAATGTGGCAGCCAATTTGTGCACAGCAAGCTCCCACAAACAGCAATGTGATAATGACCAGATCATCTGTTTTAGTTATGTTGGTTGAGGGATAAATATTGGCCAGGACACCGGGGAGAACTCCCCTGCTTTTCGTCGAATAATGCCATGCGATCATGTACAGCCACCTGAGAGAGCAGACAGTTTATCATCTGAAAGACGGCACCTCCGACAGTGCAGCACTGGAATATCAGTCCAGATTATGTGTAAGTCTCCGGAGTGGGACTCGAACCCACAGACCTTCAGACTCAGAGGCGAGTGTGCTATCTATTGAGTCATGGCTGGCACGGAAGGGAAAAGAAATCAGCCAGGGCTCCCGCTCCTGTTTTCTGTCCAGTGACTCTTGCTGGAAAGAGTGTGTGTGTAAGTCATGTGGGGAAAGGATTTGACTGCTGACCATAGTTAAATAGCCGTCTGACATACACTGCCAGGGCTCCCGCAGGATGAGTGGGAGGGAGGGCTTCAGGTTCCCATGGAGCTGGACCCCTGCAACACACAGCACACGTCAGGCGAAGAGGGGAGAAAAATAGAGAGAAAACAAAGATTAAAATTTTTTTAAAAACTTGTTCAAAACTCTTGCACAATAAACATCTCCCAGGATCCACACACATCCTAACCTGAGAGTGTTAATGCTTTCTCCAGTGATCAGGCGGAACATTCTCAGCACCAGATTATATTTCCTATCCGCGTCCTCGCTCCCTGTGCCCAGTTGTAATAAGAGAATGGTAATGATGATGTGTGATGAGGAATGTGTCTGAGATTTTGCGTTGGGTATTGTTTCACCTATTGTCAGCCCCTCGTCGCTCTCTTTCAGTGATTAGTGTGGTGCTAGAAATCTATAAAAATCTTAACTACTGCAACAAAATAATGGAAACCCTCTGTGTCCGATTCCACGGTCCGAGGAATGAAAGCCCCAAGGAATGTAACTGTCTGGAACAGCAGCAGCTTCTGATAAACATATTCCACACGAGAGCTAGTCCAGGTAATGTTCCCCTCCGCCCACAGCTCCCGGCCTCTATCCTGTCCTCTTTCAGTGATAAGTCCTTGGCTGAAGGTTTTGAATCTTTTCTTGAATGGGGGCAATGTGAGTGTTTCGGGGGGAGAATTTCAGCCACTCTGTTCCAGAAGAGTTGCCCATCACTTTGACTTTAGTCGCAGCCGTATGACATCACACACAAAGCGACCCGTTGATGTGTCTGTGACTCAAATCACATCATCGCATCGCAAATGCTTACTGCAGGTGTCAGAAAGGCTGCTGCTATTGCAGGGTCTGATGGCCAAACCCAGGCCCATCGCACGGGCCCTTTGATAGTTACGGGTCTGAATGCATTGGCGCCCCCTCATGAGGTGAAGATCCAATTCTAACAGCACTGGACGGTAACTTGGGCAGGCAGGGCATGAGTACGGCAAGGTGCCCTTCAGGTCTGAATTCCCGACATGTGCTTCCGCTGAACGAGGCTGTGTGCCGGGAGTGCTGAATCAAAGGCTTGCTCGATACAGACTTGAGCAGGGGAGTTCTCCCCCGGTGTCCTGACCAATATATATCCCTCAACCAACATCACTAAAACAGACGGTCTGGTCATTAACGCATTCTTGTTTGTGGGATCTTGCTGTGCACAAATTGGCTGCGGCGTTTCCTTACATTACACTTCAAAAAGTACCTCAGTGGCTGTAAAGCGCTTTGGGACGTCCGGAAGTCATGAAAGGCGCTATAGAAATGCAAGTTCCTTCTACCTTTCTTGTTTCAGGCAGCTGCCTGCCCCAGTTAGATTGCCCTGTTATTATATCCAGAGCAGGCCTATTTCCCAGTGATCCACCTCAGATTGAATTCTTGTAACCTTGAAGTGATTACATCATAAATTTAATGCACCATCACAATCAAACTCAACCGAGTGGGGTAGAACTTCTGACGGGTTGTTTCCAAACTTCCAGTGTAACTTCGGTGGAAGATTGGCGGAAGCTCTGGAGAAATGGCGCCAGCGGCCATTTACACCACTTCGACGGTCTTTCTTCCGATCCCCCTCCAAACGTCTGCCGAGCGGTTGGGAGAACCCCGCAGAAATTCTACCATGCTGCTAGAAATGATGTAATAAAACATAATTAGACAGGTCAGGGTCTGACAGGGAGGAATGTCCCGTGTTTGAGCTCGAGTCGGGTGGTAACGGTGGGGACGGCAACAAGGTTCATTGTTCCTGCACCAGGGAGGGATAAAAAACAGTGAGTTTCTGCTGCTGTCCCCAGCTAACAAAAAAACCCAAGATTGTGATGCTCCCCATATTCGAATAGACTCTGACGCTAATGTCTAGGCTACCAATAAAAGGATAGTCAGTTAGGCAGCGGGTGCTCGTGGGACCTGTACCCCAGTGAGAGTCAGCACCCTCAGGAGAAACATAGAAACATAGAAGATAGGAGCAGGAGTAGGCCATTCGGCCCCTCGAGCCTGCTCTGCCATTCAATGAGATCATGGCTGATCATCCAAATTCAGTACCCTGTCCCTGCTTTGCGTCCCTGCACGGTGGCATAGTGGTTAGCACTGTTGCCTCACAGCGCCAGGGACCCGGGTTCAAATCTGGCCTCGGGCGACTGTCTGTGTGGAGTTTGCACATTCTCCCTGTGTCTGCGTGGGTTTCCTCCGGGTGCTCCGGTTTCCTCCCACAGTCCAAAGATGTGCAGGTTATGTTGATTTGGCTATGATAAATTGACCCTTAGTGTTAGGGGATTAAATACGTGGGGTTACAGGGATAGGGTGGGATATGTGTCGGTGCAGGCTCGATGGGCCGAAATGGCCTCTATCTGCACTGTGGGGATTCTGTGATTCTGTGATTCCCCATATCCCTTGATCCCTTTAGCCTTAAGAAATATATCTAACTCCTTCTTGAATATATTTAATGAATTGGCCTCAACTGCCTTTTGTGGTAGAGAATTCCACAGGTTCACCACTCTCTGGGTGAAGAAATTCTTCCTCATCTCTGTCCTAAATGGCCTACCCCTTATCCTTAGACTGTGACCCCTGGTTCTGGACTCCCCGACCATCGGGAACATCCTTCCTGCATCTAGTCTGTCTAGTCCTGTTAGAATTTTATAAGTTTCAATGAGATCCCCTCTCATTCTTCTAAACTCCAGCGAGTACAAGCCCAATCGACCCAATCTCTCCTCATACGTCATTCCTGCCATCCCAGGTATCAGCCTGGTGAATCTTCGCTGCACTCCTTCCATGGCAAGAACATCCTTCCTCAGATAAGGCGACCAAAACTGCACACAATACTCAAGGTGTGGTCTCACCAAGGCCCTGTACAACTGCAGCAAGACATCCTTGCTCCTGTACTCGAATCTTCTTGCTATGAAGGCCAACATGCCATTTGCCTTCTTAACCGCCTGCTGCACCTGTTAAGAAGGCAAAAAGAGAGGAGGGGACCCGTACCCCAGTGAGAGTCAGCATCTTCAGGAGAGGAGCAGACCTGTACCCCAGTGAGAGTCAGCACCTTCAGGAGAGGAGGGGACCTGTACCCCAGTGAGAGTCAGCACCTACAGGAGAAGAGGAGACCCGTATCCCAGTGAGAGTCAGCACCCTCAGGAGAGGAGGGGACCTGTACCACAGTGAGAGTCAGCACCTTCAGGAGAGGAGGGGACCTGTACCCCAGTGAGAGTCAGCACCTACAGGAGAAGAGGAGACCCGTACCCCAGTGAGAGTCAGCACCCTTAGGAGAGGAGGGGACCTGTACCACAGTGAGAGTCAGCACCTTCAGGAGAGGAGGGGATCTGTACCCCAGTGAGAGTCAGCACCTTTAGGAGAGGAGGGGACCCGTACCCCAGTGAGAGTCAGCACCTTCAGGAGAGGAGGGGACCAATACCCCAGTGAGAGTCGTCACCTTCAGGAGAGGAAGAGACCCGCACCCCAGTGTGAGCGAGCACCCTCAGGAGAGGAGGGGACCTTTACCCCAATGACAGCAACTTCAGGAGAGATGGGGACCTTTACCCCAATGACAGCAACTTCAGGAGAGGAGGGGACCTTTACCCCAATGACAGTTAGCACCTTCAGGAGAGGAGGGGACCCGTACCCCAGTGAGAGTCAGCACCTTCAGGAGAGGAGGGGACCCATACCCCAGTGAGAGTCAGCACCTTCAGAAGAGGAGGGGACCTGTACCCCAGTGAGAGTCAGCACCTTCAGAAGAGGAGGGGACCCGTACCACAGTGAGAGTCAGCACCTTCAGGAGAGGAGGGGACCCGTATCCCAGTGAGAGTCGGCACCTTCAGGAGAGGAGGGGACCCGTATCCCAGTGAGAGTCGGCACCTTCAGGAGAGGAGGGGACCCGTATCCCAGTGAGAGTCGGCACCTTCTGGAGAGGAGGGGACCCATACCACAGTGAGAGTCAGCACCTTCAGGAGAGGAGGGACCCGTACCCCAGTGAGAGTCAGCACCTTCAGGAGAGGAAGAGACCCGTACCCCAGTGTGAGCGAGCACCCTCAGGAGAGGATTGGACTGTCTTGTGTGGGGAGGTTCTTTTTGAGGAGGGAAGAGTACAATAAAAAAGGCTGTCTCTGAGTCGATGTAACAAGGTGTCTGATTGGCTGTGTCACTCGATAGCCTGTGAAAGTCACTTGGTGACCCGTTAGTTTGCATTTGGAGTCCTTGCAGTTACCAAATCCTAGAGTGGAATGACCACATGGTAACAAAAACACACTGGGGCAATGCCCACTGTTTCATTTCCCAGCAAGAAAATAAAGTGCCAAGCCAGGATTTTCCCAGTGCAGCCTGGTACAGGAGGAGGCCATTCAGCCACGCAATCCTGTTCCACCATTTAGTGAGATCTGAACCTCAACTCGAGAAATGATGTTTCCCCAGGCTATGATTTTCTTTAAATAATTAGAAGCGTTTATGTTTTCAAAATAATAAGTTTAAGCAAATATGCTTGGAGGGAGGGTGGAGGGCGGGGGTTGGGGAGGACAGTGCCTGGGGTCGAGAGGTCAGCTGTTCTCTGAGTGTCTTAGTGACCCCCACAAGAGAATCGGCAGGTGATTGTGTTTAAACGTCGTGCACAAGAGATGAGAGGGAATGCAAATCAGTCGAGGGGGTAAAGGTCACTCATCTTGCGGGACCCCTAAAGCAGCCTGTGTCTGTCCAGCAAAGTAGAATCAGATGAGATGTGCCTGCCAGAGAATGGCTTGGCAGCTCGGATCAGCGTAATGCTTCTCCAGGAGACTGACCTCAGAACGTAGCCACACATCTGCCTCCCAGATGCCGCTTCAGTTGATGTAGTCCTACCTGGGAATTCTCAGAGAGGAGAATTTTCCGATGGAATGAAGCTAATTGGCTTTCGCAAAGTGTGTAAATTGAATTCCTCTTCCAGACCGGTTGCTTGCTGCGGTTTTTATTCACTCGGGCCCCCCTCCTGTTTGCCTTTTGATCCCACCTCCTTTGTTTTATTATTATATATATATAAAAAGGAGCGAGGCCCAGAAGCAACAGGCTAGCCGCTTGACTTTCAACACCTGACTGTGAGAAGCAGTCAAATAAACATGAAAGGGTCCCAGGGCTTGTCTAGTGGGTCTGCCCCCACCAAAACATCTGGAGCAGCAGTGAAACGATGCCAGCGAGACAACTGGACGGAACTGGGTGGAGGCAGGAACCCTCACAACATTCAAGAAGCATTTGGATGAGCACTTGAAATGCCATTGCATACAAGGCTATGGACCAAATGCTGGAAAATGGGATTAGACTGGACAGGGATGGATGGGCGGCGCAGACACGATGGGCCGAAGGGCCTCTTTCTGTGCTGTAAAACTCTATGACTCTATGACTCTATAACAGGCCAGACGCAGGAGCGGAGAGGCAATGGGGGGGCAGGGAATCGAGCAGGTGGGGAAGAGGGGGAGATCGTCAACACCAAGCAGCTGTCTGCCCACCGCCTCTAACACACCTCTTTCAATAGATAGAAAGAACTTCCATTCCATGACTTCAGGAAGTCCCAAAGCGCGTTACAGCCAATGAAGTACTTTTTGTAGCGGAGTCGCTGTTGTAATGTAGGAACCGCGTAAGCCAATTTGAGCACAGCAAGCTCCCACAGACAGAAAATAGATAAATGACCAGATAATCTGTTTTAGTGATCGTTATAAATCTCATCATCCAGAAACTACTTATGAAATCACGCTGGACGGCCAGCTGGTGGCGCCGTCCAAGGAGTATAAATACTCGGGCGTCGGCCCCATCTTTCCAGGGACATTTTGTAAGACAAGGAACTAGTGAAGTACAACTAGACCTCCATGTTTTGAAACAAGTTGATTAAAGCCTTGCTTTATGCTCAAACCAAGTGGGTAGTGAGTTTTATTACGTCAGTGATGTTGGATGAGGGATAAATATGGGCCAGGACACCGGGGAGAACGCACCTGCTCTTCTTTGAACAGTGCCACGGGATCTTTTACATCCACCTGAGAGAGGGCAGATGGGGCGTTGGCTTGACGTCTCATCCAAAAGGCAGCAGCTCTGAAAGTGAAGTGTCAGCCTAGATTTTGTTCTCAAGTCTCTGGAGTGGGACTTGAACCCATGACCTTCTTGCCACACTGAGCCATGGCTGACACATGACAATGTCTGTCTCTGTGGGTTTCATGGGATAATCCCCCAGATCTTCCTGTTGTTGCAAGGCTGCTGTGACACCAATATGGATTCACACACAACACCCCTGAAGGCACCGCCTTTAGCAGAGAGGGGTTAATGAAGGAAATCAAATTGGGAATTATCACTGGCGAGCATCCAGCCTCACGTTTGAGTGGGATGGGTTGACTCGTGCCAGTGTATGTTGCAGTGGCTGGCACTGTCCTCCAATATCTGGCCCAAGTGCACATTCTTCACTAGCGTGCCTACACAGTTGGCAGGCAGCACAACCTTACGAGTCTCACAGCCAGATCCCATGGAAAGCTTGGTCAGGCCGGGTGCATTTGTGTCTGCGGAGAATGATCTGTGTTTGCGCCAAGTCCTGCTCAATGGTACCTTGGTCCCACGGACCCAGTGCGATCCCGTGTGGACCGGGCTGTCCAGGAATACACACGGCTCAGTGTCCATGAAAGCCAGAGCAGAGTGTAAACCAGTGAGCTCAGTGTGACACAGTGTAAACCAGTGAGCTCAGTGTGACACAGTGTAAACCTGTGAGCTCAGTGTGACACAGTGTAAACCTGTGAGCTCAGTGTGACACAGTGTGAACCTGTGAGCTCAGTGTGACACAGTGTAAACCTGTGAGCTCAGTGTGACACAGTGTAAACCTGTGAGCTCAGTGTGACACAGTGTAAACCTGTGAACTCAGTGTGACACAGTGTAAACCTGTGAGCTCAGTGTGACACAGTGTAAACCTGTGAACTCAGTGTGACACAGTGTAAACCAGTGAGCTCAGTGTGACACAGTGTAAACCTGTGAGCTCAGTGTGACACAGTGTAAACCTGTGAATTCAGTGTGACACAGTGTAAACCTGTGAGCTGAGTGTGACACAGTGTAAACCTGTGAGCTCAGTGTGACACAGTGTAAATCTGTGAGATCAGTGTGACACAGTGTAAACCTGTGAGCTCAGTGTGACACAGTGTAAACCTGTGAGCTCAGTGTGACACAGTGTAAACCTGTGAGCTCAGTGTGACAGTGTAAACCTGTGAGCTCAGTGTGACACAGTGTAAACCTGTGAGCTCAGTGTGACACAGTGTAAACCTGTGAGCTCAGTGTGACACAGTGTAAACCTGTGAGCTCAGTGTGACACAGTGTAAACCTGTGAGCTGAGTGTGACACAGTGTAAACCTGTGAGCTCAGTGTGACACAGTGTAAACCTGTGAGCTCAGTGTGACACAGTGTAAACCTCTGAGCTCAGTGTGACACAGTGTAAACCTGTGAGCTCAGTGTGACACAGTGTAAACCTGTGAGCTCAGTGTGACACAGTGTAAACCTGTGAGCTCAGTGTGACAGTGTAAACCTGTGAGCTCAGTGTGACAGTGTAATCCTGTGAGCTCAGTGTGACACAGTGTAAACCTGTGAGCTCAGTGTGACACAGTGTAAACCTGTGAGCTGAGTGTGACACAGTGTAAACCAGTGAGCTCAGTGTGACATAGTGTAAACCTGTGAGCTGAGTGTGACACAGTGTAAAGCTGTGAGCTCAGTGTGACACAGTGCAAACCTGTGAGCTCAGTGTGACACAGTGTAAACCTGTGAGCTCAGTGTGACAGTGTAATCCTGTGAGCTCAGTGTGTCACAGTGTAAACCTGTGAGCTCAGTGTGACAGTGTAATCCTGTGAGCTCAGTGTGACAGTGTAATCCTGTGAGCTCAGTGTGACACATTGTAAACCTGTGAGCTCAGTGCGACACAGTGTAAACCTGTGAGCTGAGTGTGACACAGTGTAAACCTGTGAGCTCAGTGTGGCACAGTATAAACCTGTGAGCTCAGTGTGACACAGTGTAAACCTGTGAGCTCAGTGTGACACAGTGTAAACCTGTGAGCTCAGTGTGACACAGTGTAAACCTGTGAGCTCAGTGTGACACAGTGTAAACCTGTGAGCTCAGTGTGACACAGTGTAAACCTGTGAGCTCAGTGTGACAGTGCAAACCTGTGAGCCCAGTGTGACACAGTGTAAACCTGTGAGCTCAGTGTGACACAGTGTAAACCTGTGAGCTCAGTGTGACAGTGTAAACTTGTGAGCCCAGTGTGACAGTGTAACCCTGTGAGCTCAGTGTGACAGTGTAAACCTGTGAGCTCAGTGTGACACAGTGTAAACCTGTGAGCTCAGTGTGACACAGTGTAAACCTGTGAGCTCAGTGTGACACAGTGTAAACCTGTGAGCTCAGTGTGACATAGTGTAAACCTGTGAGCTCAGTGTGACACAGTGTAAACCTGTGAGCTCAGTGTGACACAGTGTAAACCTGTGAGCTCAGTGTGACACAGTGTAAACCTGTGAGCTCAGTGTGACACAGTGTAAACCTGTGAGCTCAGTGTGACACAGTGTAAACCTGTGAGCTCAGTGTGACATAGTGTAAACCTGTGAGCTCAGTGTGACACAGTGTAAACCTGTGAGCTCAGTGTGACACAGTGTAAACCTGTGAGCTCAGTGTGACACAGTGTAAACCTGTGAGCTCAGTGTGACACAGTGTAAACCTGTGAGCTCAGTGTGACACAGTGTAAACCTGTGAGCTCAGTGTGACAGTGTAATCCTGTGAGCTCAGTGTGACACAGTGTAAACCTCTGAGCTCAGTGTGACACAGTGTAAACGTGTGAGCTCAGTGTGTCACAGTGTAAACCTGTGAGCTCAGTGTGACACAGTGTAAACCTGTGAGCTCAGTGTGACACAGTGTAAACCTGTGAGCTGAGTGTGACACAGTGTAAACCTGTGAGCTCAGTGTGTCACAGTGTAAACCTGTGAGCTCAGTGTGACAGTGTAATCCTGTGAGCTCAGTGTGACACAGTGTAAACCTCTGAGCTCAGTGTGACACAGTGTAAACCTGTGAGCTCAGTGTGACACAGTGTAAACCTGTGAGCTCAGTGAGACACAGTGTAATCCTGTGAGCTCAGTGTGACACAGTGTAAACCAGTGAGCTGAGTGTGACACAGTGTAAACCTGTGAGCTCAGTGTGACACAGTGTAAACCTGTGAGCTCAGTGTGACACAGTGTAAACCTGTGAGCTCAGTGTGACACAGTGTAAACCTGTGAGCCCAGTGTGACACAGTGTAAACCTGTGAGCTCAGTGTGACACAGTGTAAACCTGTGAGCTCAGTGTGACACAGTGTAAACCTGTGAGCTCAGTGTGACAGTGTAAACTTGTGAGCCCAGTGTGACAGTGTAATCCTGTGAGCTCAGTGTGACAGTGTAATCCTGTGAGCTCAGTGTGACACAGTGTAAACCTGTGAGCTCAGTGTGACACAGTGTAAACCTGTGAGCTCAGTGTGACACAGTGTAAACCTGTGAGCTCAGTGTGACACAGTGTAAACCTGTGAGCTCAGTGTGACACAGTGTAAACCTGTGAGCTCAGTGTGACATAGTGTAAACATGTGAGCTCAGTGTGACACAGTGTAAACCTGTGAGCTCAGTGTGACACAGTGTAAACCTGTGAGCTCAGTGTGACAGTGTAATCCTGTGAGCTCAGTGTGACACAGTGTAAACCTGTGAGCTCAGTGTGACACAGTTGTAAACCTGTGAGCTCAGTGTGACACAGTGTAAACCTGTGAGCTCAGTGTGTCACAGTGTAAACCTGTGAGCTCAGTGTGACACAGTGTAAACCTGTGAGCTCAGTGTGACACAGTGTAAAGCTCTGAGCTCAGTGTGACACAGTGTAAACCTGTGAGCTCAGTGTGTCACAGTGTAAACCTGTGAGCTCAGTGTAACAGTGTAAACCTGTGAGCTCAGTGTGACACAGTGTAAACCTGTGAGCTCAGTGTGACACAGTTTAAACCTGTGAGCTCAGTGTGACACAGTGTAAACCTGTGAGCTCAGTGTGACACAGTGTAAACCTGTGAGCTCAGTGTGACACAGTGTAATCCTGTGAGCTCAGTGTGACACAGTGTAAACCTGTGAGCTCAGTGTGACACAGTGTAAACCAGTGAGCTCAGTGTGACACAGTGTAAACCTGTGAGCTCAGTGTGACACAGTGTAAACCTGTGAGCTCAGTGTGACACAGTGTAAACCTGTGAGCTCAGTGTGACACAGTGTAAACCTGTGAGCTGAGTGTGACACAGTGTAAACCTGTGAGCTCAGTGTGACACAGTGTAAACCTGTGAGCTCAGTGTGACACAGTGTAAACCTGTGAGCTCAGTGTGACACAGTGTAAACCTGTGAGCTCAGTGTGACACAGTGTAAACCTGTGAGCTCAGTGTGACACAGTGTAATCCTGTGAGCTCAGTGTGACACAGTGTTAACCTGTGAGCTCAGTGTGACACAGTGTAAACCTGTGAGCTCAGTGTGACACAGTGTAATCCTGTGAGCTCAGTGTGACACAGTGTTAACCTGTGAGCTCAGTGTGACACAGTGTAAACCTGTGAGCTCAGTGTGACACAGTGTAGTCCTGTGAGCTCAGTGTGACACAGTGTTAACCTGTCAGCTCAGTGTGACACAGTGTAAACCTGTGAGCTCAGTGTGACACAGTGTAAACCTGTGAGCTCAGTGTGACACAGTGTAAACCTGTGAGCTCAGTGTGACACAGTGTAAACCAGTGAGCTCAGTGTGACACAGTGTAAACCAGTGAGCTCAGTGTGACACAGTGTAAACCTGTGAGCTCAGTGTGACACAGTGTAAACCTGTGAGCTGAGTGTGACACAGTGTAAACCAGTGAGCTCAGTGTGACACAGTGTAAACCTGTGAGCTCAGTGTGACACAGTGTAAACCTGTGAGCTCAGTGTGACACAGTGTAAACCTGTGAGCTGCAGTGTGACACAGTGTAAACCTGTGAGCTCAGTGTGACACAGTGTAAACCTGTGAGCTCAGTGTGACACAGTGTAAACCTGTGAGCTCAGTGTGACACAGTGTAAACCTGTGAGCTCAGTGTGACACAGTGTAAACCTGTGAGCTCAGTGTGACACAGTGTAAACCTGTGAGCTCAGTGTGACACAGTGTAAACCTGTGAGCTCAGTGTGACACAGTGTAAACCTGTGAGCTCAGTGTGACACAGTGTAAACCTGTGAGCTCAGTGTGACACAGTGTAAACCTGTGAGCTCAGTGTGACACAGTGTAAACCTGTGAGCTGCAGTTGTGACACAGTGTAAACCTGTGAGCTCAGTGTGACACAGT